>NC_139905.1:1857500-1877500 GCF_905171665.1 Trachurus trachurus | reverse complement strand
TTGTGCCCCTTATTAGCCAGGTGCTAGGGCGTTTCATGTGGGTTAGGCACACTTTGCTTGCTTTTAGCATTGAAGACACTCCTTTAGCCTTGCAGACATACTTTTCCTTCTGCCGGTAAAGTCCGAAGCACCGGATGTGTACGAGGTCTCAGCGAGACGCTTTCAAAATAAAAGCCCTGAATATCCGTCTGCTTAATGTATACAAAATAAAAGCCTGGCTTTAAAGAATGTTACTAAGTAAACATAAAAACACATTTATAAAAATACTATGCTCATATTAAAGGTCATTTACATTACCTTTAAACTTCAAGTCTGAGTTGTTTAAATGACAGAAAACTGTTTTGATGAATGTAAATAAGCCTTAACTTTGGATTGACTCAATCCATTATAATTTAACAAGATTTTATAGCCGATACATAAAAAGAAAGAAAAGAAAAAACGGGTTTGTTTTCACTTTAAAGTTTAAAATTGTATACAAAACAAATTAGACGGATAAAGCAGAGCAAAACTATAAAATAACCACTGCATTCAAAACTAAAACCCATAGACGCTTGTTTATCCTGTTACATGCAGCGTCTGTTGTCTGTCTGACGTCTGCCCCATTTCACCTGAATGCAACATCAAGAATACGTTCAGATATGCAACCGCACCGCTAGATGGGGGAATTCCTACGTATTATACCTTTAAATAATCGACAGTTTAATTGATAATGAAAATAATCGTTAGTTGCAGCTCTAATATAAACCATGATGAGTAGAAAGTGGTGGGAATTTAAAAGAAAAGTGCATTTATACATATATTTTCATTTTAGACACGTTCTAAATAAATTCATTCAACACGACTGAATATGATTTTCAGTAGAAGAACAAAGAACGTTTTTTTTACTTTCTCAGTTTATTTTCTTTTTTATTGCATAAAAAATGTAAAGTGAGTCGTTTATTTGACACTTAATAATGGTTTTTCTTCACAATCATGCTGCCAAAAATTGCACAATGTTTTAAAGGTGTACAGAAATGGCCGTTTGTCCTGTTTGTCGCGCCGAGTTGTCACGAGCTGCACCACGAGTTTACCCGAGTGAGGAAAACAAATTTGATTGGTCGTTATCGAGTGGGCGGGATATTCAAAGTTTGGGGCGAGACCGAGCTCCGTGTGTGTGTGCGTGTCTCAGACGTTTGAATGACGGATGACGGATCCAATATCAGTGGCTGGTGAATCGTGTACAGGCTGACGTTTAATCCGTGCGCCTGCACTATCCAATGCGAAAAAAAAAATACACACTTTCATCCCGGATTTACTCAAAAATAGAATTTTGCACAAAGTTTGGCCTACAACGTCTGAAAGATGAGTTATCACATTAATTTTATGACCCAAAGTGGGCTCAAATTCAGTTTTCTTTTCTGTACACCTTTAAAAAGAAGCTTACGAAGAATACGTTCAGATATGCAACCGCACCGCTAGATGGGGGGAATTCAGAAACTGAATCTCATCAAAAAGACGAATTCAGACGAATCTGAAACCAGGTCCAGCTGATCAGATGTAAAAAAAAAAAATAATATTTTTTTTTTTTAAATGTGAATGTTGATATTTTCACCAGTGAGACAGGATTTCATTCATCAGCTCAGACTGCTGAGTGATGGTGCGTTCACACTCTGACGTCAGAGCTCCGTCTCTCAGAGCGTCGCTACAGAGACAGAGAGAGAGAGATGGAGGTTTGAGCAGCGAGCGGTCACAGAGAGCACAGATGGACTCTGGGTAGAGCCAGAGATCCCAGTGGATTGTGGGTAACACAGCTCGCTGCTGGCATGGTTTACACACACATACACACACACATACACACACACATACACACACACACACACATACACACACACACACACACATACACACACACACATACACACTGTGTGTACCCATGCATGCAAACACATACACACACACACACACACACTCTGCTGGCATCAGAACACACTCTGACACCTGAGGTCAACGTCCTGATTTAAGTCTGCATGACATGAGGGGGAGGGGAGGGGAGAAAAAGGAGAGGAAAGGAAGAGAAAAGGAAGGAAAGAATAAAATAAAAAAGGGGGAAAGATGTGAAGGAAAGAAAAAAACAGGGTGAGAAAAGAGAGAGAGGGAGGAGGAGGAGAGAAAGTGAAGGAAGATGGACAGATGAGAGGAGGAGGAGGAAGAGGAGGAGGAGGAAGGTAGCATCAGATTTAACCTGCAGCCTGAGTTACACTGTAAAACAAACACCGTTACATTTAAAGCCTCTATTTCATGTTTTTTGGAGACTGACGCTGACATTTGACCTCTGACCTCTGACCTTTGACCTTTGACCTGGTCTATAGATGGATGTGATGAACATCGACTTCAACGTGTGAGTCGTTAAATTAAAAGGAGGAAATTACAGTAAAGAGGGAGGAGAAATCAGCCACAAAACAAACAAACAAAAACAGAATTTATCGCCGTTTTCTATTTGTGACCTTCAGATTTACCCCTCCCTCCTCTTTGCCCCCCCCCCCCTCCTCTTTGCCCCCCTCCCACAGGGCGCCACTGAGCTGAGTCGTCCTGACAGCGACGCTGCACCGTTCACACGTCCTCCCTCACTCTGACATCCACACGTCGGCCATGTTCACAGAGAGGGCTTTTATTCTGAAAGGGCTCAGCTTTTAAGATGTTAGACATGTAAAACTCTTCTATTATTACTAAATTTATTACATCAACATAAACCGACATGGAGATATCATAACATATGTAAACATGTTAACATACAGAAATGTCTCGCCATATTTATACATATAGAAATCATGCAAAAAAACATTTAAATATGTTACGTTTGTGACGTATTTAAATCCGTGTTTCATTCGTTCTGTCTATTTTCAATTGGAAATCAAAAATCAAAAAATGAAAAAGTGACAGATTCACTGAAAACTATGAATGATCTTTGTGACTCTTTGATATCGCCAAACGTAAACCCGACCAATCAAATATTAATTTAAAATCAAAATAAGTCCCGTGGCCCGTTTTTCCATTTCGTATTTTTGATCTGAGCCTAAAATTGAAATATGAAAAAACAAGAAATTTTTTCGTTTTTTTTTTTGGGGTGTGTGAGATTAAAAAACAAAAAACTAAATAATTTGTCACTTTTTCATTTTTTGATTTTTGATTTCCAATTGAAAATAGAAAGAACGAATGATATGTGGATTTATTTAATTTAATTCAGTTTGTCTCAGCTGCTCTTCTCTCTCTATGAATTATACATTTCTCATATTTCATATTTCATGCTGTGAGCTGCAGTTCCACTTTAAACCGACGTCAGGAACAAGATCTTTACTTTAACAGCGGTTGTTTTTACAGTGTATCAGCCTCTCTCTCTCTCTCTCCCCTCCCCCATCCTGTATAAGTCCTGCTCTCTCTATCATCACCCATCCCCCCTCTCTCCTCCTCCTCCCGCCCCTCCCCCACCTCTTCCTCCATCTCTCTCTCTCTCACCCAGTTCCCCCTCCACTCTCTCTGCCTCAGGGCTCCTCAGTTCAGCAGCGTTTCACATTAATTTGCTCATAAACACACACACACACACACACACACACACACACACACACACACACACACACACACACACACACACACACACATTCAAAATGAGGAACTTTATTAAAGCTCCAGTGTGCAGGTCTCGTGGTCCTGGTACTCTGGTTGAGAACCACGGCGGCCTACGTCGGTTTGTTTCCGCGGCACCGGTGCCGGTGCAAAATGTGTCCGGGCTGCCAGATTTGTGATGACGTGTCACATCGTGATTGGTCGTGAGGATTTATGAAAGTTGTAGGTAGACGAAAGTGAGCTATTTATATTTTCTTATGATAACATTAAACATTTACACAACTAACAGTGACGAAAATGATGCCAAATCTCGCGAGAGGTCTGGAACAAAGTTCATTTTCTCCTGAATTGTCCGTCTGAAAGTTGCCATTTTCATGTCAGACTGTTCAGAAGAGATGTGTCTGTGACAGATGAGTCCAATGTTAATTAGGGGCGAAGTGACTAACTTCGCTAACATCCGCGGTAGCATCCAAGTAATGCGTTACGCCACCACGACCAATCGCGATGTGCCACGTCATCGCCAGTCGCCGCCCCGGGCAAATCTGGCAGCCCGGACACATTTGGTACCGACACCAGTGCCGAGCTAAGCTCCAGAGCTGAGGGAGGCTGGTCGGCCGTGCTGCCCAGCACAGGGCGCCGGTGTGTGGGTGAGAGGAGCAGAGAGACCGGGCCTGAGCTCTGGAGCTCTGGAGCTGAGTGGTACCAGGACCACGGTTTCCTACCTGGACAGGGAAGTCACATAGAGCAGTTTCAGCCGACGTGACCTGGTCAGGCTGCAGCAGCAGCTTTGTCCTATTTACTATTTTTCTACCACTTCAGTGAGTTTAGAAACATTATTTTAAGGTTGAAAAACTACATAGTGTTGCTTTAATATTATACTGTTTGAATGCAGCACAGCTGTGATACTTTTTTACCTCTTTTTTAAAAATCCTTTTAAATAGTATTTCTTCTAGAATTACTACAGTATTACTACTACAGCACTATGACAGTACTACTACAGTAGTATTAGTAGTACTACAGTAGGCTACTATTACTACAGTTCTATTACTATAGTAACTAACCGTAACCGTTTTTCTACTTCATTGAGTTTAGAAACATGAAAACTACGTAGTGTAGCTTTAACAGGAGCAGTCTCTCTGTCGTCGTCACATCTGAAACATGACGCTAATGTCACAAAATAAAACATAATTCAGCCCTTTGACCTTTGACCTTTGACCTCTGACCCCAGAGCAGTTAGCATCTCTTAGCTTGTAACTGGCAGCAGTGTTAGTTAGCGGTTGTGCTAATGCTAACTCACTGTCTCACTCAGGTGTTTAGAAACAGTTAGCGTAGCGTAGCGTAGCATTTAGCCGCGACGGCTTCCTCCAGCCTTTACTCTGACTGATGCTGCCTCGTTTCACTGGTCGTCATGGCAACATCAGCTGAATCACTCCCACTGATCAGATCAATAATCAATAGATGATCAATCAAACGCTGTCATATCCATCACCCTGCAGCTGTGTGTGTGTGTGTGTGTGTGTGTGTGTGTGTGTGTGTGTGTGTGTTGGGGGTTCGGTATTATTGATTCACCTTAAGAAACACAAAGCAGCCGCCGGGCATTGTGGGTAAAGTGGGCGGGGCAGGTGTGTGTGTGTGTGTGTGTGTGCTGGTTTTACAGTGTTTACACACACGCAGCAGCTGATTGGTCGACAGGTGCGAGGTCTTTGTTCCTGGTCTTATCAGCTGAGAGCAGACGCCTCGTCGCCGCGGCAACAGAACCAGAACTTCCAGTTGAAAACTCCAATTTCTGACTTCCAAGCGTCACGAAAGACATTAAAACATTACAAAAGGCACAAAAAAAACAATTTAAAAAGAAGCTTTTTTTTTTTTAACGTAATGAAACAGGTCATTTAAAATCAAAGAGAAATAACAACATGAATTTACTCTGTTCCACAACATCAGTTAATCTGTAACCGTGAGTAAATATTGTATATTTCATAACTTTTACACAAACTAACGCAAGTAAAACTAAATTAACTAAATTAAAGGAGGAGTTTCTATTTTGATATCTCATATCAATGTGGATGAATCTACGTTACCACTTGTTAATGGTCCATTGTAGATAAATCTATGGTTTTGTCTCTATAGTTATTTTGTTATTAGTAGTGGTGGTGGAGATGCTGGTCGAGCCGACCAGCGTTTCTTTACTTTCGGTTTCGTGGCGAGTCATGAGAATAACGCCGCCGAATCTCCGTTTATGGTCGGAACTACAACGGTATGTGATCGTCTTCCAACCTCTGACTTTAATTCTTGATGAATGAAAACATGAGTCTGTCTTGCACCGGTCAAAGAATTTCACGGTGCGGAGGCTCATAAATGTAGTGTGGAAAAAACACTTTGCTTTAACAAAACTCCTCGTTGTCCCTTTAATTATGGGATACTTGTTTCTTTCTATGACTCTGAAACCATGAAGAGCTCTAATGGATGTAATGGTAAATTGAATTTAAGGGTAGTAGACAGCATCTATAAGCTAGAGAGCTCCAGCCTGCACCTCTTCTATCTATTTATGAACTAGTTGAACTAATGATGGTTTTATGGAAGGTTGACCGACTCTGATTGATGCTCAACTGTAAATAATTTTGTGTTAAAGATCGAATAAACTACCACTACTACTACTACTATTACTACTACTACCCACTTTGCTTTCCAAAACTCCTGGTTGTCCCTTTAACCGTGTGTCCGGTGTGAAGTGAACGCCCTGTTGGTGCATCCAGACCCGGTTCAGAGGAGGAGGAGAGTCACCGTCCAATCTGCCGTGTGTCCTCCTCCCACTGCGTGTGTGTGTGTGTGTGTGTGTGTGTGTGTGTGTGTGTGTGTGTGTGTGTGTGTGTGTGTGTGTGTGTGTGTGTGTGTGTGTGTGTGTGTGTGTGTGTGTGTGTGTGTGTGAGATGCTAATGATGTCAGTGAGCTGCATGCTCACAGTCCTGACACTAATCTACAACATGATGCCAAAGACCAGAGGCCAAACAATTCCACCACACACACACACACACACACACACACACACACACACACACACACACACACACACACACACACACACACACACACACACACACACACAGTGGGTTGTTGGCAGGATGGAGGAGAAGCTGCATCGGTCTCTGTAGGAGACTCTGATCCAGGTGGAGACACCTGAACAGAGACTCAGAGACCTGGTCCTGGTCCTGGTCCTGGTCCTGGTTCTGGTTTATGGCAGATTGTTTAGTTTATTGACCTAAAAAGAAGGAAAATCATTGGGTATGTTTACATGGACAGTTTCAAACGGTTTCAGAAAGGTTTGGTTTAAATCAATCTGTTTGAAGATTTCAGTTTGGGTGTTTACCAGAGACTGTAAAGAGAATGGCCGTAGCACCGGGCTCTAAGTCGACCCGAGGGTTCATGTAGGAGACTGAGTTAGGAGGTAGTTTGTGTTTTTCTTTAAATGTGACTCTTGAGGGTAACATTTATGCTTTTTTGTAAATGTATGTTTTTGGTATGTTGTTATTATTTGTGTGAAACCTTGGACGTCATGGGACGCAAGACACATTTCAGAGTGATCTGACAATAAAGTATTATCTTATCTTATCTTACCGTGACGTCTCCCATTGGTTTGGGGGAGTCTGTTTTGTGCCTCTACTACGGGGATTTGAACTGCGCCATCTTGGATTTTAGGTGGAGTCTACTTGCCATATTTGGAGAGGCGGCGGTTAGCCGGCCGAGAAGCCGCCCACTGAAATCGAAGCAACCAATTAACGGCCGGTAAACTGTCTATGAACCTGTCAGTCAACGTAATTTATGCACGAATTTGAAGCCTAAACACTAAAACGGTTGTGGTACAAACACAGTGTTCACAGAGGTGGAAACTATCGGTAGAGACCAAAAAATAAGATGTACCAGGCTGTAAATATGTTTTTTTAAGCTGTAAATGTAGCCGATGTCGATCTGGCCCTCTGCATTGTGTTTCTCACGGCCTGCCCTAGGTGGGGTTTGATCCCACGACCTCCCGCACCGGAGGCGACAATGCTAACCTCTTCGCCAAGAGGTTGACAACCGCTTGGCAAGTTGGTTAGCACGTCTTTTATGGGTGGAGTGAGTGCACATCCGTTACATAAAGTCGCTATTTTAACATGGGGTTCAATGGAGAGTTGCTCCCTTCTGGAACTGCAGCTTTTTGAACGCGGAAGTGGTCTTCACTTGAAGAACCCACAACTGCCCCCTTGGTGTTTACATGCACCGACGAAACACAAGCGCTTCGAATGTGCTCGCAGCCGTGAGTGATTGCGTTACTATGGTTACAACAGTATTGATTACGGAAGTTGCTACAGCTGTGCGGCCGAAATACAGTACATGGTTTGTTGAGCGCAGTCTTTGCTGTTATAATATTTCTCTGTATTAAACAGCAGCGTGGCATATTCCTAATTTTAGCAGGAAAAGAAGAGAGAGCGTTTGGAGTCGGGAGTAGTGTGTGTATGCAATATGTTGCCGGTGTTGTGCCGAAAAGAGACTATACCTGCAGAAAAACGTATTTCAACCGGTTTGGGCTAAATGAAACGGTTTGAGGTGTTTACATGAAGTATTTTCAATCGGTTTGGTCTTGAAACCGTTTGAAACTGTCGATGTAAACGTAGCCCGTGTTGAAGGATGCAGAGTCACTACCTGCTGCTTTATACTACTGCAGTGTGTGTGTGTGTGTGTGTGTTTCTAATTCAGTCGTTGATCACACACACACTCATTATGTAAATATGTTCAAACCTGGCTGCAGCATCACACTACAACACCCACAATCCTTTGCTCCCTGCTCCGTTGCTGCTGTGTTTGTTGTGATGATGAATATTAATAACACAGAAACAAACACACACAGCAGCTGAACTACAGTTCCCATGATGCACCTGGGCAGACGTACGGCGGGCAGCAGCAGCAGTGTGTGTGTGTGTGTGTGTGTGTGTGTGTGTGTGTGTGTGTGTGTGTGTGTGTGTGTGTGTGTGTGTGTGTGTGTGTGTGTGTGTGTGTCAGACACCAACCAGCCGGGGGTTAGGGTGTGACCGCTGCAGCTGAACTACAGCTCCCATGATGCCTCGGGAGCTGCTGCTGCTGCTGCTGCTGCTGCTGCTGCTGCTGCTGTCTGGCTGCAGTGCAGATGGAGCAGAGGGATACTGTGTGTGTCTGTGTGTGTGTTAAAGCTCCTTCAAAATAAAGGTAGATGTTTGTGTTAAAGCTCCATACAGTATAAAGGTAGATGTTTGTGTTAAAGCTCCATACAGTATAAAGGTAGATGTTTGTATTAAAGCTCCATACAGTATAAAGGTAGATGTTTGTGTTAAAGCTCCATACAGTATAAAGGTAGATGTTTGTGTTAAAGCTCCATACAGTATAAAGGTAGATGTTTGTATTAAAGCTCCATACAGTATAAAGGTAGATGTTTGTGTTAAGTAAGGGATAATGTATAGTTCGGAGGTTGTTATGGAGAAATAAACCCCGACAGGTTGTATGGAACCCCGACGCGAAGCGGAGGGGTTTCATTCAACATGAAGGGGTTTATTTCTCCATAACAACCGACCAACTATACATTATCCCGCTTATTACACGGTTTACGAGTGAAAAAATTAATTTGAAACATAATTCTGATCAAAATACGACTTTCATTGATTTAAAATTGCATAATTTAGCGAATCTGCAAGACCGGTCACTTCCGCTGTTTTGCCGAGCCTCCTCCCGGTCGTGCATTTGAAGCCTTTGATAATCAATCAGTGGATCGATAGATGGCCATACACGTGTTACGATGTGTGTATTGTGTGTAGTCGTATCTGTCATAAACAAGAGATTGACTTTACTGTTTACGGGGTGCGTTTGTGTGTCGGAGTCGCGGTGCCACCGAGACGAGAGGAGAGCTGACACCGGGTCAGAGGCTCTGATCAGCAGGTTTGGTTTCCAGTAGCGATGTAAAGGAGCCTCCACTCTACTTGTAACAGGTTACAAGTCGTTTATCTAACATCACTATTCGTCTCAAGCTGTTTAATGACGGTAAAAATGAAATATAAGGTAAATATCCTGCATAGTTTCTCTTTTCTGTGCTGCACTGATCAGAGCGGCTTCCCTAGCAACGGTCTGTTATACTTGACGACGGTCATTATTCAGAAATAACAGACCGCAGAACGCAGCTCTGGACCAATCAGAGAGCAGCATTCAATAGAGCCGTGTAATAAAGCTCCATACAGTATAAAGGTAGATGTTTGTATTAAAGCTCCATACAGTATAAAGGTAGATGTTTGTGTTAAAGCTCCATACAGTATAAAGGTAGATGTTTGTGTTAAAGCTCCATACAGTATAAAGGTAGATGTTTGTGTTAAAGCTCCATACAGTATAAAGGTAGATGTTTGTATTAAAGCTCCATACAGTATAAAGGTAGATGTTTGTGTTAAAGCTCCATACAGTATAAAGGTAGATGTTTGTGTTAAAGCTCCATACAGTATAAAGGTAGATGTTTGTGTTAAAGCTCCATACAGTATAAAGGTAGATGCACTGCAAAAACTCAAAATCTTTCCAAGAATATTTGTTTAATTTCTTGTCAAAATGTCTAATTTCTTGTCAAAACTAATCTCTTTCCACTTAAAAAATAAGACACATCAACTAAAAATTAACTTGTTTTTAGATCATTTTCACTTGAAATCAGTAGAAAAATCTGCCAGTGAAAGCCAGATTTTTGTGCTTGTAATAAGAAAGAAAAACTTGCTCCACTGTCAGATTATTTCAAGTGAAAATCAGCTTGAAATAAGTAAAATGTGTCTAAAAAACAAGCTGCTTTTTATGTGATGAGTCTTATTTTAGGTAAAATTAGATTTGTTTTGTCTAGAAATGACATTTTTGACTGGAAATAGGACAATATTCTTGGTTAGATTTTGAGTTGTTGCAGTGTGTTTGTGTTAAAGCTCCATACAGTATAAAGGTAGATGTTTGTGTTAAAGCTCCATACAGTATAACGGTAGATGTTTGTATTAAAGCTCCATACAGTATAAAGGTAGATGTTTGTATTAAAGCTCCATACAGTATAAAGGTAGATGTTTGTATTAAAGCTCCATACAGTATAAAGGTAGATGTTTGTATTAAAGCTCCATACAGTATAAAGGTAGATGTTTGTATTAAAGCTCTATACAGTATAAAGGTAGATGTTTGTATTAAAGCTCCATACAGTATAAAGGTAGATGTTTGTGTTAAAGCTCCATACAGTATAAAGGTAGATGTTTGTATTAAAGCTCCATACAGTATAAAGGTAGATGTTTGTATTAAAGCTCCATACAGTATAAAGGTAGATGTTTGTGTTAAAGCTCCATACAGTATAAAGGTAGATGTTTGTGTTAAAGCTCCATACAGTATAAAGGTAGATGTTTGTATTAAAGCTCCATACAGTATAAAGGTAGATGTTTGTGTTAAAGCTCCATACAGTATAAAGGTAGATGTTTGTGTTAAAGCTCCGTACAGTATAAAGGTAGATGTTTCCTACAGTATGAAGGTAGATGTCCATGTGTAGTGTGATTATAAAGCAGCTCTAGGTTCTATATTAATACTGTGAAAGTATCAAAGCCTCAGTCCACAGAGAAATGCACACAGCCTGTATTCAGAAACTGAGCCTTAAAACCAGCCATCAGGACTTCCTGTCACTTTGTGATGTCACAACAACAGAGCACCTGTCTGTCTGTCCATCCCATCATTCACACCGAGCGTTGTGTATCAGCTGACTTGTGACATCATTTCCTGTCTGTGTGTGTGTGTCTGCAGGCTAAGGACAGTGACGATGATGAGGAGGTGGTGCAGGTCGACAGGGACCACTTCATGGACGAGTTCTTTGAACAGGTGAGACACACACACACACACACACCTTCTTCAGGCCCTAAAGAGCAATAGAACTGTTATAAATCTATACTGTGTAACTTCTGTCTATCCCTAGAGAAATAAAATCCTGCGTAATTACAAAAAACTCTTTGCACAGTTTATTTAAAACCAAAAATAAAAAAGCAGATGACGTGTTCACAGTAAATGTATTGTCTGTTGGTTTATATAGTTAGTTTTAGTTGTAGGGTTAGATGGCATTCAGTTTCCCACTCAGTTCTATATCACTTTGAATATTATATTAAAGGACAATTCCATGCAAATTCAACTGGGGGCTGTGTACCCATAAGTTTTTATTACTTGAAGCAAGTCCAGAGTTGATGTTCCTGTGTTTCTGACACAAACGGGAGCTTCCCACTGCACCTGAACACACCGAGCGTCAACTTGGGTCTCGACTCCGCCAGACTTTGAATTAGATCTAGTTTTACAAACATGTCGGCTTGTTGAAGTAAATAAACTTCTGGCTGCATGTTTGAGTCTCCATCTGACGCTGTCTGTGGCTTTGAGGGATGGAAACAGCCTAAGCAGCAGAACTTCAATCCGCTCCCATTCATCGTTGCCGTGGCGACGCGGGGACAGACACAACTACCGCAAAACAGGAAACATTAAACTGAACATCTTCAGATTCCTTCTGTTAGACCTAAAATGATAGGAACACACAGCCTGAGGTGAATTTGCCCGGAATTGTCCTTTAAGTGTAAATCAACCCCAGGCTGTGCTTTTAGCTGAGTTTGGTTCCATGTCAGATTAAAAACCATAAAAACATGTCAGGCTGTGATGATGATTCATAATTACAGATCAGAAAATTGAAATACATTTGTAGGTAGGTGTGTAAATGATCAATATTCAGTATTATTGGCAGTAATAGAGGGCCACGTGGAGACGGTGTAGGTGCCAAATGTGTCCGGGGCCATGATTTGCAATGACGTGCCGCATCGTGATTGGTTGCGTATTTTAAAATTTGGGGACCTAGTCAAATTCAAAACGGGTCAGATTTAATTTAAAGGTTGTTACCAATAAACATCCATGTAATGTTTATGGCCAGAGAAAGCACATTAGGATTTAAGAGGGAACTGTAACTTTAAACAGCCTACCATCCATTCTACTCTGACAAGTATGAGCTTCTCTGTTTGTGGTGTAAACATGTGGAATAGACTAGATGAGGATATAAAAATGTGCATCAACTTAAAACAATTTAAAAGTAAGTACAAACAAACCCTCTTGGTCAGCTATAAAGAACTGGACAGATCATTTTAAATAACACTTCTTTTTAGGAAGGATTTCAGTCAGTATGTTTATAATCATGGCTCTTTCATATTAAAGTTGTATGTTTTAATCTTTTAAATTGTAAGGAATTATAGATGTATGACAGTATGACAATGTAAGGGGGGCTGAACTTGAACTCTTCTCAAACTTGCACAGTGCGTCATGTTTCTTAAATATACTGTGTGTCTTTATGCTGTGCTTGTTTGATCAATCAAATCCAACCAGGTGGAGGAGATCACTGTAACGTGTGTGTGTGTGTGTGTTAGGTGGAGGAGATCAGAGGCTGCATAGAGAAGCTGTCAGAGGATGTGGAGCAGGTGAAGAAGCAGCACAGCGCCATCCTGGCCGCGCCCAACCCTGACGAGAGTAAGACACACACACTCACACACACTGTATACATCTCTGCATTAACCCACAACAACAACAACAACAACAACAGTCGACTCAGAGCTTCAGCAGCGTCTCCAAGACCAACCAAGAAATCCCATAATGAGCCTCCGTAGCGTAGCTCTGAGCAGCTCACAGCTCTGCTCCGCCGTTCTAAAGACAGCTTGCACCGACAATTAAAGGTAACAAACCTACTGCTATGACTATAGGGATTATGGTGATGGGCCAGTTTGACTAAATGTTGAACTATCCCTTTAAAGGGATAGTAGCATTTTTTTTAAAGTGTGGTTGTATGATCTCCAAATAGCCCCTAAGTACTTTAATTGCAGTAGAAGACTCTCTGCACTCCTCCCGTTAGCAACGCCAGCCCATAATAGCCCTGCCCAGAGACAGACCCAGACCCAAAGAAACGGCCTATTTTCACGGCCTAAAAGAAGTTTTACCTGAAAAAAAAACCCAGTTCCATTGTTCACTATAATATAATTTTTTCCAGCCCCTCAAAGTGCAGGAAAAACACAGTTTTTATTTGGACCTAACCAACAGCTGATCGGCGGGCCCTAACCCTGGGCGGAGGGATACGTGAGTTGGTTAGGTCCAGATAAAAACTGTGTTTTTCCTGCACTTTGAAGGGCTGGAAAAAATTATATTATAGCGAACAATGGAACTGTGTATTTTTTTTCAGGTAAAACCTCTTTTAGGCCGTGAAAATAGGCCGTTTCTTTGGGTCTGTTCACAACACTGTATGTTGTAAATCTCTGGGCAGGGCTATTATGGGCTGGCGTTGCTAACGGGAGGAGTGCAGAGAGTCTTCTACTGCAATTAAAGTACTTAGGGGCTATTTGGAGATCATAAAACCTCACTTTAAAAAAAATGATACTATCCCTTTAAAGGGATAGTTCAACATTTAGTCAAACTGGCCCATCACCATAATCCCTATAGTCATAGCAGTAGGTTTGTTACCTTTAATTGTCGGTGCAAGCTGTCTTTTTATCCCTTTAAAAGCTGTGAGTGGGTTTGGTGCTAGGGTTGAGGGAGTTGAAGAGTTGAGGACTTAGTTCCTCAGGAGACGATGACGATGATGATGATCCGGATGTCGGACCAGATTCAACAAAAGGAACTTTAATGAGTTTATCTCAGACGCAGCAGATCGTCATTCTCCTCCCGCTGTCGGACGAAGGGATTGGACACGGACGCTCAGCGGATTAGATCCTCCGAGGTTTCACCTTCACACGCAGCGCACGGCCAGAGGACAACCTGAGTTCAACCTCTGTCCTCATCTCTGTTTCATTTCACTTTAATTAACTGTATTTATCTGTTATTCTTTTACTTTTATTCATTTTATCTCTTGTTTTATTTTTATTTTCATTCATTTTTATTAATTTTATTCTTTATGTCTTTTTTGTTTCTTTCTTTTTGATTTTTATTCAATTATATAACATTAGGCTACATACACTGCAAAAACTCAAAATCTTTCCAAGAATATTTGTCTTATTTCTTGTCAAAATGTCTCATTTCTAGTCAAAACTAATCTCTTTCCACTTAAAATAAGATTCATCACTGGAAAAATTAGCTTGTTTTTAGATCATTTTCACTTGTTTCAAGCTAATTTTCACTTGAAATAAGTAGAAAAATCTGCCAATTAAAGGACGTTGTTTTGTGTTTGTAATAAGAAAGAAAAACTTGCTCCACTATCAGATTTTTCTACTTATTTCAAGTGAAAATCTGCTTGAAAGAAGTAAAAAGTGTCTAAAAACAAGCTGCTTTTTAATGTGATGAGTCTTATTTTTAGTAGCCTATAATTAGATTTGTTTTGCCTAGAAATAAGACAAATATTCTTGGTAAGATTTTGAGTTTTTGCAGTGTATCTATATATATTATTTTTATTTTGATGAATTTATGTATTTGACTTTTATTTGACTGAATCACAGCTGCTGTTGATGAATCGTTAGCATAGTTTAGCTTAGCATCAGTCGACCTGGACACAAGCTAGCGTTAGCGTTAGCGGCTGCTCTCTGACCTCTGACCTCTGAGGCCGTGAGGCGTTTGAGGTCGCGCTGCGGCGGCGGTGCTTCAGACGCTGTGGGACACAAACAGGAAACGAAGGGTCGAGTCTTTGTCGTCGACCTTCAGTGACCTCAGATGAAATCTAATCTCGTTAGTCGCCGCCGCTGCTCGCTGCTCGCCGCTCTGATGAGTCTGTTGGCAGACGTCCACCGAGCACAACGAGTAGGAAATAAGAGTGTGTGTGTGTGTGTGTGTGTGTGTGTGTGTGTGTGTGTGTGTGTGTGTGTGTGTGTGTGTGTGTGTGTGTGTGTGGCGCTCAGAGCTGCAGTGTGTTCACCTCGACCCCGACACGGTGACTCAGCAGCCGTGACTCAAAGTCAGCGCCGCAGCCCGAAGCCAAGTCTGTTGTCTGTCAGGGAGCTGCACTGTAAAAAAAAACAAACAAAAAAACAAAGTCGCGCTGCAAAGCCGTCGGGTCCTGGAGGAGACCGGGGCGTTGGGGGGGGGTGAGGGGCGTCAGGCTTCACTGAAGGTCACATTCAGTCAGACTTTTATTTTGAAAATCCTGGCGATGGAGGATCGTGGCCACGCCCACACAGACAGCAGGAAGCGTAAACAGTCCACAGTCCGTCTGACACGAATTATTTGAAAATCATTTCCCTAAAACATAAAATACTCTTAGCCCTGTAAAGCCTGAACCTTGAAATAATTGTCAGAAAATTAAAAAAAAAAAAAAAAATGAAATTGGACCCTTTATTGGACCTTCTGACAAATAATTAAAAAAAAAGTATAATAATAATAGTATAAAAAAAAATTGCATATCAGATTTGCATAGAAAATTACCTTACATACCTGCTGTATAAAATTTAAATAATATAATAAGTTATGAAATATTAAGTAGTTTTACTTTGCATCAATGCAGTAACTATTCCTATTGAAGTTTCAGTAACAATTTAAGTTTTTCTTAACTTAGGTTTTTCAGGAAAAAAAAACACAGTGACGATGTAGAGGTCTCAAAAACTCATGTATTTTTTACAGACAAAATAACTTTAATTACGACACATACACACAGAAAGTATCGTTGTTGTGAACCGGTACCGATTCCCAGGAGTGAAAGGTTCCAGTCCACAGCGTCGGTTAATGTGATGCAGTTTCTTCTCCATCTCTGCCCGGACCTCCACCAAGGCATTATGGGAGCTGTAGTCCGTTGTAGACCACAAAGAGCCGATGTTTTATGTTTTTATTGTAATAAGTCATAAGACGTGATGAGAGCATGAGGTCGTCCTGAGGGGGCGGGGCTAAAGGTTTGTCCGTGTGTTTCTGTTCGTTCTGCATGTTTTCTGTTCTTCTTGCATGAAATATGATGATTATTTGTTTCTTTTTGTTTCTTCTCCATCCTTTACTTTTTCCTCTCCCCTGATTCGTCCCTTCTTCTACCTCCTCCCTCCTCCCCCTCTCCCTCCCCCTCCCTGCATGCTGCCTGTGAAGTCTTCCTCTTCTACGTTGTGTTGACGTGTTTTACCTGCATGAGGTGAAGTGAAGCTGAGGACACGGAGGTTTGACCCTCAACATGTGAGTGATACATGAGACGTGAGACATTTCTCTTCAGATGTGATTAGACCAGATTAAAAAAATATATAAAAATGATGATGATACTGTGAGAACAACTCTAACATGACTAGCAAAGTGTCACCTGATTGGCTGGAGGTTGGTGTGATGTCATCTTTAATTAAATAAAGTTTTAAATAAAACAACAGAATGAGGCAGAGTTCAATAAAAATATAATTAATTACAATTATAAAACATCACATCATCTACAGAGAGAAGAACCTGATAGATAGATAGATAGATAGATAGATAGATAGATAGATAGATAGATAGATAGATAGATAGATAGATAGATAGATAGATAGATAGATAGATAGATAGATAGATAGATAGATAGCTGTAGACTCTTCTATCTCTCTCTCATCCCAGTGTTCCTGTCTGAATAATGCATGCTGGGAGTTGTAGTAGAGGGGGTTGTTACAGCTGTAGTTCTGCTCTCAGTCTCTCATACAGACTCTGTGACTTTTGATGTCCTAGGAACTGTAGCCTACAGTTTATATGTTATGGGACTGCGGACTGAAATGAGCATTGCTGCTATAATCTGCCACATGTACATGTTTTTATGTTCATTAATGTGACTGTCCCATCCAAATAAACACATGAAGCAAAGTAAAGAAGGTCTGACTGAACCTGCAGACCAGACTCAGGGTTTAGGGAACCTACACATCCTGCTGTTGTTGGACTGTCCAGTGGTTGCTGAGCGTTAGCCGAATAGCCGCTGCTCATGGTAACGGAGGAGGAGGAGGAGGAGGAGGAGGAGGGGTAGTGGGGTGATGGAGAGAACAGGGTGAGTCAGAGAGTCAGAGGAAGAAAAGGCTGAACGACTCTGCAGCGCTCGTAAATCTGACTGCACTGCTGCAGCTACACACACACACACACACACACACTCTCTCCTCCAACATGGCTGACATGATGTGATGTTACTGCTGCTGAACACACACACACACACACACATCCAGCTCACGTCCTCCTCTTCTCCTTCTTCCTCCTCCTCCTCCGACCAGCGGGTGTTGAACTCTGGACCCGTCGTGGTCGTCTGATTAGCAACAACTCTACGTCTAAACCCGGATCACAAAACTAAACAAAAAGCCGTCTTTGTCGTAGGCTAACCGCAGCGAACAGCGACTATGTAGCCTAGCTGTTGTAATAATAATCAAAGTGTTTTTATTGAGTTTTCAGTATAAGTATATCATTCATACAGAAAAACACGAACTCAAGTCCTACAGCACAATGTAGCTAAGACTAAACTACGAAACAATAACACAACATACCGTACTGAAACCACATAGACAGACAGACAGACAGACAGACAGACAGACAGTCTTGGATGAAAGTTATTATACAAACGGATTAGAAGATTAAAGAAAAGAAAAGAAGAAAAAAAAAGGGGGGGTAAAAAGCTGCCGGTTATGTTGGAGCAGACGGAAACTCATTTTGAAAATAGGAAATAAAAGGCTGCCAGACCTTGGAGAATGTCTTGGTGTTGCCCTGTATAGTAAATCTAAGATGTTCTAATTTGAGGTGTGCCATCACCTCTTCCACCCATCGTTTATGGGATGGCGGTGTTGCCTTTATCCAGTTAAATATCAGTCTCCTAGCCAACAGTGAGGTGAATGCTATTGCCTTCCTCTGAGAGACCGTTAGCTGAGTTTGTAGCCTAGCTGTTGTTGTTGTTAGCCACTGGAGCTCAGCTACTTAGCTTCAACTGTGTTCACATCGCTAAACAAACTTAAAGGTAGAGTCTGGAGTTTTGTTCGTTGCAGTTTGTTAACAAAACATTGAAACTGGGCCCCTTCCTCTCGGGCTAAGCTGTGTAGCCTACTGCCCCCAGACAGCAGCCGTTGTCATGACAACAAAGGAAAGGAAATACAGTCCGAGTGAAGCGCTGAGTGGAGCCGTGGGCCGATAGCCGACCGTCACACTGTAAAAACTCAAAATCTTTCCAAGAATATTTGTCTTATTTCTTGTCAAAATGTCTCATTTCTAGTCAAAACTAATCTCTTTCCACTTAAAATAAGACTCATCACCTAAAAATTTACTTGTTTTTAGATCATTTTCACTTGTTTCAAACTAATTTTCATTTGAAATAAGTAGAAAAATCTGCCAGTGAAAGCAAACTTGCTCCACTATCAGATTTTTCTACTTATTTCAAGTGAAAATCTGCTTGAAAAAAGTAAAAAGTGTCTAAAAACAAGCTGCTTTTTATGTGATGAGTCTTATTTTAAGTATAATGAGACTTGTTTTGACTAGAAATAAGACAAATATTCTTGGTAAGATTTTGAGTTTTTGCAGTTTTTGCAGTTTTTGCAGTGCACCAACAGCGTGTGTTGTTACGCTGTTGTGTTGAGCTGGGAAGACGGTGTTAGCGGCGGATGCTAACCGCTACCGCTAGCCGAAGTTAGCATCGAGCTAGCTCACTACAACGGCCCTCATAGCCTAGCTACTTGTTACCAGTCGAGGCTTCAGTTGTTGGTGACGGTAGGGAATCGGTCCGCGGCTACACACACACTGCTGCTGCTGCTGCTGCTGCTGCATCACACTGTCTATGTGTCAAAGCTTTATTGAATCTCGGTACGGTAACAAACTGTGTGTGTGTGTTTGCAGAGACCAAGCAGGAGTTGGAGGATCTCACAGCTGACATCAAGAAGACAGCCAATAAAGTTCGCTCAAAATTAAAAGGTAAACACGACACAGGTGTTCACTACACACACACACACTCACACACACACACACAGTATCACACAGTATCACACAATGTGCACAATGACAGGAACACACAGACACACACACACACAGTGGCAGTGTTGGTTCAAGGACATTACTGCTTTAATGTGAACAGCCAGAGGTCGGACCACACACACATTATGTTAATGTGTGTGTGTGAAACAGCAGCACGCACACAGACCCACAGACACACACATAGAGACACACACACACACACACACACACACACACACACACACACACACACACACACACACACACTCACACACACACACGCAGCTGTGATGGTGCAGATGAAGCTATAATTGGAAACCCCATGAGGACTGAGTGTTATCACACACACACACTGAACTTGACTGTAGACTGTAACCGTGGTAACCGGTCCAGATGCCAGTTACCGCGTCTCGATGACATCATCAGTCTGAGACACACACACACACACACACACACACACACACACACAGACACAGTGAATAAAACTACACATCCCATCATGCTTCAGGGGC
>NC_139905.1:1685000-1852500 GCF_905171665.1 Trachurus trachurus | reverse complement strand
GGTAACTGAATTACGACTAGTACTAATTCCAGTTCAGAATATCTTTAATTCACCTCAATTAAAGATATCTACATGTCCCTTTTCGGATATCTTAAATTAAGTTTTGACTAGTCAAAATGACGTTGTAGATATCTCAAACTGGAATTCGTACTAGTCGTAATTCAGTTACACACTGCAAAAACTCAAAATCTTACCAAGACTATTTGTCTTACTTCTAGTCAAAATTTCATTTCTATTCAAAACAAATAATACTAATTCTACTTAAAATAAGACTCATCACATTAAAAAGCAGCTTGTTTTTAGACACTTTTTACTTCTTTCAAGCAGATTTTCACTTGAAATAAGTAGAAAAATCTGATAACGGATCAAATTTTTCTTCCTTTTTACGAGCTCAAAAAACTTGCTTTCACTGGCAGATTTTTCCACTTATTTCAAGTGAAAATTTGTTTGAAACAAGTGAAAATGATCTAAAAACAAGTTACTTTTTAGGTGATGAGTCTTATTTTAAGTGGAAAGAGATTAGTTTTGACTAGAAATGAGACATTTTGACAAGAAATAAGACAAATATTCTTGCAAAGATTTTGAGTTTTTGCAGTGCAGATATCTGTAATTCACATAGTGGATATCTGCAACTGAATTGTAGATATCTGTAATGACAAACCCCATACACATGAACGGTTAAAGTGACGTCATCTGTCCTAGGAAGAATGTAGTTGTGGATCTGAAATGTTCTTTTTGACAAGAGGTAAAACTGAATTACAGAGATCTTGAATAAAAAATCCAACTATTCAAAATGTAGTTACGACCAGTCAGAAAGAAGTTGTTGATATCTACAATGTTAATTCCGGTTGAAGCGTGTGTGTTGAAGCACTGTGACTTCAGCCAATGAGGTGGGTAGAAACACGGCGTCCAGCAGGTGTCAGGTTGCTCCGCCAGCAGGTAAGTGACTCAGTAAATAACCAGAGAAGAATTAACTTCATCAATAAGTATTATGACCTCAGACCTCAGCTTAGCCACTTCCTGTAAAGATGTTTCACATTAAAAGTTTCAGGCTCTACTACTGTTTCTGGGAGGCTTTTAATTTGAAAAATTTGGAGGAAGTGTTGACTTTCATATTTGTAAATGAAAAAAAAAAACCAAAAAACATAATAAAAGATATTATTTAAAGAAGCGTATTGCATTCACAAGCTCTGTTTTTCAGAAAAATAATTTTTTTCAACTGTTTTTCACAGACTTTATATTTTTTTTCTGACTCAACAAGATTTCAAAATCCTGTGAGAAGCTCCCACCTGCAAATAACATGAGGACTGATTTCAAAATAAAGGTGCTGCATCAGACTGCTGTGATATTCTCTGAGGTGGAGTTCTGTAACAACAGGTCGTCTCCTCTCAACATCAATCTGAATTTACAGGGAACACAGTGACAATAAGAAACATTAGTGGGTTTTTCCTCTGAAAATCTACATCACCTTGCAAATTATGCAACTGAATCCATTTTGGAAGGTCACCTTTATTTTGAAATCAGTCCTTATACGTATGGAGGTACATTTGTGTCTTTATTATTCAATCAAAAAAAAGTTGATTGAAACAAAAAATATATTTTCAATCAAAACAAACTTCACTTCAATAAAAAAAAACATTTCAATCAAAAAAGAAGTGTTTGAATGCAAAAAAAATATTTGAGAATTGCGTTTGAATCCTTTTTTTCTTTGATTGAAAAGGTTTTTTTTATTGAAGTGAGTTATTATTTGATTTGCAGTTTATTTTTTGTTTAAATCAACTTTTTTTTGATTGATAATTTGGCCCAAATACAAAAAAGATGACTCTAATCCCAAAAAATATTTTCAATCAAATAATAACTCACCTCAATTAAAAAAAAAAACCTTTTCAATCAAAGAAAAAAAGTGCTCGAATGCAATTTTTTGTGTCTCAAACATTTTTTTTGCTGATTTAAGTGAAGTTTGTTTTGATACTAGCCTATATGTAGTACAAACAATACATATACAGTAGCTACATATCATATCATGGATCTAATAGATCTAATAGATCCATGATGAAGTGGAGACTTGACCACAGTGGTTCAACGATACTTGAAGGAGCTTCTCAGGATTTTTAAATCTTGTTAAGTCCGAAAATAAATGACTCTGTGAATGCAACACGTTTCTGTCATTATTTGACTTTGGTTGTTTGCATATTTTTCCTCTTCTGCTTCTTTTTTTTTTGTTTCTTTTTGTTTGTTTGCTGCTTTTCCTTCTCGTTTCCTCCCGTCCATCGTGGTGAATCTCTGTGGTCTCCTCCCTCAGATCAAGATGGACTCTCAGATGACCAAGCAGGCTCTGAACGAGATCGAGACCCGACACACCGAGATCATCAAGCTGGAAAACAGCATCCGTGAGCTGCACGACATGTTCGTGGACATGGCCATGCTGGTGGAGAGCCAGGTAGAGACGGGACCATGGGACGGCGTGTCGACACTTCACATGTTCAGCTGTCTAATGTGTGTGTGTGTGTGTGTGTGTGTGTGTGTGTGTGATCCCAGGGAGAGATGATTGACAGAATTGAGTACAACGTGGAGCACTCTGTGGACTACGTGGAGCGAGCCGTATCTGACACCAAGAAGGCCGTCAAATACCAGAGCCAGGCTCGCAAGGTAACCACTTCATCACACACACACACACACACGTTTTTCTTTTTTTTTCTATTTACTTTACTCGGAAATATATTGAGGAGCAACCTCATTTGCAATATAGCCGAGATGAAACACAAAACACACTGCAAAAACTCAAAATCTTACCAAGAATATTTGTCTTATTTCTAGTCAAAACAAATCTCATTATACCTAAAATATGTATAGTTATACATATACATATACATACTACGTCTATTTTCATTTGAAATAAGTAGAAAAATCTGATAGTGGGGTCTTTCTTATTACAAGCACAAAAAAACTTGCTTTCACTGGCAGATTTTTCTACTTATTACTTATTTCCAGTCAAAATGTCATTTCTATTCAAAAGAAATCTCATTCTACTTAAAATAAGACTCATCACATTAAAAGCAGCTTGTTTTTAGACACTTTTTACTTCTTTCAAGCAGATTTTCACTTGAAATAAGTAGAAAAATCTGATAGTGGAGCAAGTTTTTCTTTCTTATTACAAACACAAAAAACTTGCTTTCACTGGCAGATTTTTCTACTTATTTCAAGTGAAAATGAGTTTGAAACAAGTGAAAATGATCTAAAAACAAGTTAATTTTTAGGTGATGAGTGGAAAGAGATTAGTTTTGACTAGAAATGAGACATTTTGACAAGAACTAAGACAAATATTCTTGGAAGGTTTTTGTGTTTTTGCAGTGCATTTGAGGAGAAGACGCAACACAAAATGCTTGAGACATACAAGCATATATGAAAAAAGTAAAAGTGACAAAGATAAATTGAAAATAGAGAAGTCTGGTTAAAAACAGGAGCAGTTGGAGGTAAAATAAGATGTAGTTATGGATTTAAATTGTCCTAATGATAAAGCATGGTGAGTTTCAGATGGTTTTGTAGATTGTTCCAGGTTGCAGGTGCAACAGTAAGAAAAACTGGACTTTCCAAATTCAGTATTAACAGAGGGAACCTGCAGTGTGAGTCAGTCCTTTGTACACCTATGATAGAGGCTTGCATTAAAAGATACTAAAGAGTTAATATAGAGCTTTAAAAAGATGGACATACATGGACTACAACTCCCAGAATACACTGCACCTAACGTCCAATCACAGAGCTCCAGGCAGGATGAGGTTACACTGACCTTTGTGAATATATTTTATATATTGATGTGAGGCTGCAGTTCCTCTCCTGACCACCAGAGTGAGTCGGTCTCCATAGACTCCAATGATAAAACTTAGCAACAGAAACAGAATCAAGGTAAAAGTAATTTATATAAATTTTATTGTGGCTTAAAGGGACAGTTCAATATTTAGTCAGATCCTCCTCTCACCATAACCCCTACAGTCACAGCAGTAGGTTCATTATACCTTTAATTATGGGTGCATGTTGTTTTGAGATGGGCGGGGCAGAGACGTGAGCTGCTCAGTGAACACAATGGAGGTGAACGGTACAGGTCCCCTGTCCCTCATCAAACTCATCAAATACACAATCCAACAACTCCACAACGCTCTGGTGGACAAGTTGTGACCTGCACATTCACCACGCTATGAGATAATAACACAACGTTACCACACAGAGTTGTTTTAGAGGGAAATGCAGCCGGAACTACATTCCAGACACGGCTGCTGGGCGGAAGGATTTCAGAAGAGAAAGTAGTTCAGAGTATTTGCTTCATGTGTCGTAATGTTACATGATTATTTCCTAGCGTGGTGAATGTGCAGGTCACAACCTCTCCTGTACACTGCAAAAACTCAAAATCTTACCAAGAATATTTGTCTTATTTCTAGTCAAAACAAATCTCATTCTACTTCAAATAAGACTCATCACATTAAAAGCAGCTTGTTTTTAGACACTTTTTTACTTCTTTCAAGCAGATTTTCACTTGAAATAAGTAGAAAAATCTGATAGTGGAGCAAGTTTTTCTTTCTTATTACAAACACAAAAAACTTGCTTTCACTGGCAGATTTTTCTACTTATTTCAAGTGAAAATTAGTTTGAAACAAGTGAAAATGATCTAAAAACAAGTTAATTTAAGAGAAAAGAGATTAGTTTTGACTAGAAATGAGACATTTTGACAAGAAATAAGACAAATATTCTTGGAAAGATTTTCAGTTTTTGCAGTGTACTTGAGGCAAATTTGACTAAATGTTGAACTGTCCCATTAGAGTTATGTAATTGTGGGCGTGGCCTTTAAGTGTCTGGTATTTGTCTCATGTTGTCTCACCCACCTGTGTCTCTGCTCTGCCCCTCCCCCCCCTGCAGAAGAAGATCATGATCATCATCTGCTGCGTCATCCTGGGCGTGGTGCTGGCGTCGACCATCGGCGGCACGCTGGGCTTCTAGGACGCTGCGCCGCTGTGACGACCCACACCCACCAACCGTCCGACCGACCGACCAGCAGCCAGCAGAGAAAAAGAAAAGAAAACACCAATGACAACAACAACACAAAAACTTGAAACACAAATGCAAGACAGATAAACCAATCAGCTAGGAAGAGATAACAGTCCAATCACAGATAAGAGGAAACACCACGGGGTTGGGTGGGGTTCAAAAAACCAAGAAGAAAACACATTAAAGCGCCATCACATTATAGCTGACTTAAAACACGCAACGTAATCAAAAGAGGGAACAAATACAACTACTATTTATTACAGATGTACATGTACATGTATTGAACATATGAAGCAACACGTGGGTTAGCGACCTGTACAAACCTATGACCTACAATATGACATTTACTTGTTTGTTCGTTTCTTTCTTTGTTTTGCCTTTTTTCTTATTTTTTAACCGTTTCTTTGTTTTTCGGGAGTCTCCGAGGGCAGTGATGGTGACCGCCACCGCCGCCGCTGCCGGGTGCTCGTCCTGCTCCACGCTACGAGCACCCCGCTGCCGGCGCTGGTCCGAACCAACCGTTGCTGTTTGTTTCCCCTTGTTTCTGGGAGGGAGGGACCGACCGCGCCATTGGCTCAGCCCGCCTCTTTAGAACCGTCCCTCATTGGCTGCTCGCTCCTGTCATTCACCTCGGTCAGCCTATTAAAACCAGATCAGACACGCCCTCTCTCCGTGTTGCGTTCACTGTCAGCAAAGACGGTTTATAAACCAAGTTTACAAACCAAAACGTGGGTTTCTGCCTTGAGTGTATTGACTCCAATGGGAAAATTGAACGTGAACACAGATTATGGTCGAGTCTTTCTCCCCACAGTCACTGAAGTAGAAATTTTGGACTCGTTTTTCAAAAGCCACATCTCTTCTGAACAGTTTGACACAAAAATGGCAACTTTCAGACGGACACATCAGGAGAAAATGACCTTTGTTCACGACCTGTCGCCAGATTTGGCACAGATCTCCTAGGCAACGCCAAACAAACGGCCGCGAACTCCCGTGAAAGTTATTTAAATAATCTTCGTCATGCTAAATATGACTGTTAGTAGTGTAAATATGTAATGTTATCATAAGAAAATATAAATATCTCACTACCTATCTCATCTACCTGCAAATTTTATATAAAGTGGGGTGACGGTTGGCCACGCCCACTTTAGGAGACAGGAAGTGAAACTGACGGTTGGCCACGCCCACTTTAGGAGACAGGAAGTGTAACTGTTTCTATCATTGGAGCAGCCTCTCATGGGGTATAGAGGATCTTTGCTGTCAGCTGATTGATTGGGAAAACACCAGAGGGGTTGAAGAGGAGGAGCAGTGATGTAACGTGGCTAGTTGCCAAGACAACAACCTCCTCCCCTTCCAGTCACATCTATCCAACCAAAGAGCAGGGGGAGGGGAGGCTGAATCCAATTGGCCAGTGGCAGACCATGTGACGTTTGACTGACAGGTGAATGGCGGGAAAGAACGGGGGGAGGAGGAAGAGGAGGAGGAGGAGGAAGGTGGGAGGAAACAGACCGCCAATCTATGCAGTTTAGATAAGAGGAAGACGTCTTGTCCCGCCTCCTCCCGCCACAGCAGCAGCCAATGAGGACGAGGGGTTCACTGCACCAACAGGCTCATCACACTGATCGAGGCGTCGTCTCCAAAACCGTCACGAGTCGAGTCGAGTCGAGTCGAGTCGAGTCACGACTTCTGTTCTTCCGGACGATTCTAGAAAATGAAGAGAACACATTAAAAAGTAAAGAAGAAAGTAAAAAGTAAAAAAAAAACTAACGACGACAAACAAGTCAGACGACAAAACCCGACGACGCACAGAGACGCTGATGTTTTATTCCCCGCTTCAGTTGTTCAAAAGGGAAATGTTTGTTGCTTCGTTGTTGCCGTGGTGCTGCCGTGTTAGTGTGTGCGTGACGTGTCGCGTGACGTATCGGCCTCCTCATTTAGTGGTTTTACTGTTCAGTCCGTATGGTTTGATGCCTTTGCCTGTTTCCCTCCATGTCCTGCCTGAGCGAGTGTGTGTGTGTGTGTGTGTTTGGGGACCGTGACGTTGAACTCGCCGCCTGAATACCTGAGTTAGTTACACAGGTGCAACTGAGCAGGAGGGGCTTTTCCTATTGGTGGGTGGAACATGTGACGCACGCACATTTGATTCGCCTACATTCACGTCACACCACGCACACGCGCCGGAGAAAAAAAACAAAAAACTTCCCCTCAACACACACACTTTGAACTTGCCTGTGTTTACACATCACGCCAAAACGCTAGTGTTAGAGTGTGTGGCTTAGCATGCTGTAGCGTTAGCTCGTGTTACGTGTAGATCGTGTAGAAGCTGCTTTTTGGAGACTGATTGCAAGTTTTCTGGTTTTTCCTTCACGTTAGAAAAAGAAAAACGCTTTGTGTGTCCAGACCAGTGTTGGGAAGAACTCAACACAAAGATCTCAAAAAGAAAAAAGGCTAGCGAGGTAGCCTAGCTAGCATGATTTATTTGGTCAAACTACTTAAATTTGATTAAATTAGAGACGTGTTCACCTCAACACTGCAGGACGGGAGCACACGCACACACGTGTTACGTTTTCAAGGCTGTATGTTGTACAAGCATGTTGTGATTGTGTGTTGAGATGTTACACAGATGTGTGTGTGTGTGTCGCCCCGCGCTGGACACACGATTGTGTTGACAACTACTACACAGTATTATGAGCGGGTCGGCGTTCAGGCTCTGTGATACGGAGATTCATCGACTCCTGTTGAGGCCACGACGCCGACGCCGGGTCGCTACGACCGCACAACACAACTCCAACTCCAACTCCAGTCCACACAACACGCTCAAAGCAATAAAACCCGTTTGTTCCATCTGACAAAGTGTTAGCTCGCTAACTAGATAGATAGCTCAGCATGTGCAGGTGCTGTAGAGTTGTGGCGTGTTTTATTAACTTTACGTTACAACAACAAACAAAAAAAACTCCTGGTCCTGTGATTAAAAAGCCACAAGTCTTTGCTCTGACATGAAGCTAGCTAGCATGATGTGGCGTTTGACAAGTATTGTTAGGCAGCTAATACTAATATCGCGCTAGCTGCTCTGTCGCTGCGAACAATGCTTCTGGCTGTCAGGGCCAAATGTAAACAGGAGCGACATCGCCATGTTGTGTTCTCTTGGGAGTGCTAGTGGTTAGCGCTGTTAGCTACATCTGTGATGCTACGTAGTCGAGTCTGACTCCTCCAAACCCAAAGGTCAGTGTCCAGCGGAGCTTAGCAACCAGCCCGAGCAGCGACGTCCAGTAGATGTTTGTTCAGATGACTTGTTGGTAGATTTAGAATAATTTAGCACTTTTCTCTGCTGTTGTGTTGTCAGTGTTCATGGCTTCATCCTGTCTTCATGAGTGGTTTCCAAGTGGTTTTTGCCATTTTTAGACTGTTGTAGTTCGAACATCATATCTGTCCACAGACGGATTTAATATCAAATATTCTTCTCTCCTGTGAATCAAACCCACTATGTGCGTTCATACCACGTTTCCCAGGTGTCTTTGGACTATTTTAGAGCTAGCTGCTTCACTTTAGCAATTTCAGACATGAATTTAGGGAATCGGATAAATAGGGAAAACTGAATTGACTTACCTGTTTTCAAAGTCAACCAATCACAATGCTTTGTTCATCACCTGCATCATAGAGTCAGCCACACGATACTTGGTTCAGTTACATGTTCTCGTTGGTCGATGGTTGTCACGGTGACGTCACGGTCGTCGCGGTAGCTAGTCTTGCGATGGAGGTGATTGCGGTTGGATGAGAAGAAATCGAAAGCGATGTGAGGATGCCGTCGTAGCACCAGCCAGCTTGTTCACACTGACGTTTCTTTGCTGTATGTGTGTGTAGTATGTGTGTATGTGTGTGTGTATGTGTGTGTGTGTGTGTGTGTAAAAGTGTGTTTTCTGTAAAGTTCCTGTTCCCGTGTGGCAGCCATCATCCATCAGGCCCCGCCCCCTTCCTCGCCCCCTACCCCCTCCCTACCTCCTCCTCCAGGGACAGAAAACGTGGACAAACATCCCAAAATCCTGACGGTTTTAAGGGTTTTTAGCGTCACTGAAGTAACTCAGTGAGGTTTGTTGTCCCGGCGTTCCCTCCCTGTCTTCCCTCCTCCCGTTTGTGTTGTAGTTGTGTGACTGTAGAAAAGACGACACTGAGGACCGGGCGTCTGCCCCCCCTCCCCTACCCTCCCCTCCCTCCCCTCCCCAGCAGACCCCACCCATCCCGTTGTCTGTAATAATGATGATAATAATAATAAAAAAGGCATGCAAAAGCGTTGTGGAGTTTGCATGACGGTGTTTTTTGTACCCCCCCCCCCCCCCCCCCGACCTGCCCTCCATGTTGTGCACTTTACCGTTCATGGGACCTTTTTGTCTTTTGGTTAGCACGTTCGCTAACTTGCTATACCTTCTTACTTAACCTGCATTCTCAGTTGTGTTGACGTTGGCGTTAGTTAGCGTTAGCGTTAGCGTCAGCTGTGTTTTCTCTGAACACGTTGGATTTTTAAAGTGTTTTGTTGGAGGAGTGCATTGATTATTGATATTGACAGATGATGATGAAAGGTCGAATTTTGAAATGAAATGCGCTGCCGTTGCTGTGCAGTTCCCCCCCCCCCTCGCCCGCCGCCCCCCTCGACACCCTGATGCTGACCCCCTCAACCCCCCCGCTAGGTCACCTGATCTCCACCTGACCCTCACCTGCACCACCTGATCTCTATATTTACTTCCACTGATGCATTTGTGTTGAGCTTTTGTGGAGGAATTGTCTCCACCAACGTTTAATTGTTGTTGTGAGTCTGAAAACCTCAACCAGTGGGCTAACCCCCCTCACCCCCCCACCCCCAACCCCTCGTGTGTGTACGCAGCATGCCCGCCGCCCCCCTCCCTCCTTCCCCCCTTCCCCCTCCCCTTCAGTGACACAAGATTGGTGCATAATTGTGCGAATGCGTGTGTGTGTTTGTTTGTGTCGGAGCAGCACGAGTTTGTTTTGATGCTCGTAAACCAGATCCTCGGGTTGCAGCCGTTTGACCAGTTCCACTTTGTTCTTTTTGAGAAAGTGTCGAGATCAGACGCAGTAACTTAACGGACGCCATGATCACTGTTATCGTTGTTGTTCTTATTATTATTATAGCTATTTATTAGAATTCAAACCAAAGCGTTTTTTGCCCTCTCCTCCTCCTCATGTGTTCTCAAAAATGTTCGCCGCTAATATCAAAGAGCACAACGCGAGTCAAGTTTACACAAAGATGTTCGTCACAAATAATCGTGAAAACACATGAAAAGACAAAGCCCACCCCCCACCGCCAACCACCAGCCCTCACTGCATGTTGGTCTGTCAATCAAACTGACAAACCTATCCCATAATAATCTCACGCCACAACGACGATGTCTGGCTCCACCCACACGCCCATCCCTTCCGCTTTCCTTTCCTTTCCGTCCGACCTGTAGATGTTAGTCTGTGGTCTGATTGGTGGAAAAATATGACGCATAATCATCTGTGAAAAAGAAATTAGCATATGTACGCTTCTCCTCCACTTGAGGCATAGATACGGAGACAATGGTGGTGCTTTCTTATTCTATTTATTATTAATTGCTGTTCTTCTTGTTATTTTGGTGTTTTATTATTTCATGTACAGCTTGTTTACCGGTCTCTGAGGTCACGCACCAGGATCAGCGCTCACCCGCAGGTTTGCAGACCGCGTTGCTAGCAGGTCGCTCTGAAAGTGTCATGGCCGACGACGGGTCAAAGCCGGTCGACCAAACCAAAGCCTCTCTTCCCCCTTCAGCTCCTCCACAGTCACTATAACAACAATGCTTCTTTATAATCCTCTGCTATAAACCAACTACAAAAATAATAAATTCATAACGAAGGCGAGCTAGCTAGCTGTTAGCGGCTCCTTTTCTCCAGACCTTGCAGCTACCAAGCTAATGTTAGCAAACTCCACCGCCAACGAGCACAATTTGAATCTGTGAGATGTTTTTGTCAAGGAAATTAGCACTTCCTGTTCATAGTATTTTTGTGCTTCCAAAATTGTTGTTGTTGTTGTGTAACGTGTAGCAGAAATAACCGATCTGACCAACCTTCAATGTTACCGGGAGACCTAGTTAGCTTGGTAGCTCGTTTGCTAGCTCTCGGACAAACCTCCAGTGAGCTTTTTTTCTTGTGCGTGACGAAGCGACCTCAGCCTTGTTAATGAAGTCACATATATAGACAAGATTATATATAAAACACACACCAACATACTGCGTTTCTATGACTGTATGTTTGTGGCTCTGTGGCCATTTAACTGCTCCTATTGGCTGTGTACAGTTTGTGTCCGAGTGGGATCACGCAAAGCAGGAAAAAATCATCCGCAGAGAGAGTTTGGGTGCGACACCAGCTCTCCAAAGATTGACCTATGATACCATTAGCTGCTGTAGCTGTCGACTAGCTGGGCTCGTCGTGCGTGGACGCGACGCAGCGCAGTTATCTCTGCAGACGAAGCAGCAGCAGCAGCACGACGACGACAACGACGAGTGTCTGTCTTCCTAGTTTGTACTGAACAGACACGAGTTCAGCGAGGCAGCGAGGACTCTTCAGCTCCTCCTCCTCCGCTGTCGGACCGTTAAACTTCTCTACGATGATTTTTGTCTTCCTGAAAACACTTTTTTTCAAAAACCAAAACCTGTTCGGTGAACCCGCTCCGGACCACGACTAGCTAACCGTTAGCCGGTCGAGGCTGCGTCCTGCTGTCGCCATAGCGATATGAATTGTTGTTTCTGATTATTTGATGCTCCGCCCACACGTCCTCCTGCTCTCTCATCATACGAGACAGTATTTGGTTTGTATCAGTGTTTTTTCCCCCTAGTGGGAGGGGTGGGAGGGGTCAGGGGAGGGGCCATGAAGATAGACCACACCCACATGGTCTCTGCCATAGCAAGTAGGAACGACACTTAAATAACATTGTTATTATCATTATTATTATTGTTACTATTATGATTATTATTATGATTATTATTATTATGACAATAAATGACAAATAAAATGCAGTAAAACATTTGCAAAAACCCAGAGGGAGAACGAACGGCTTCACACAAAGTGATCAAACATACAAACTTTAAAAAAGGGAGGTTATGACGATTCTATAATAGCAATGATTTAAAGAAGTACAAAAGGAGTTATGTTATCATAAATAATAGTAGTAATATTGAATATTGAATGCTCGCAATTTTGTCAAACTGAAACTGGATTCTTTGTGTTATGTAATTATTGTAAATAACTTCAAAGAGAGAAAAAATGACTTGCATGTCTATGTATAAATCTACTGAGATATCTATTCCCGTCAAAGTTGACAAGTAGTTCGGTCTCTGTCCTTTTTTGACATTTTCGCGTCTCCCTAAAGTTTGTCGCCCGTCCTCAACCCCCCCGCCCCGTCCTGCACCTCCATCTCCACCGCCCTGCCCCCCCCCCCAAGTGGCCGAGACGACAACAGAGAGAAAGAGAAACGTTGCTTCCAGCGTCTTCGTCCGCCATGTTCAGTCCAGACGCTGCGTTCACAGCCGCCGCGTCCTCGCACATTTTTCTTTTTTCTTTTCCTTTTTTTTTCTGACCTCGGTCTTCGTTTCGTTTCGGTCTAAAAAAGTAAAAAGACCTCGTGTTTGTTTCACCGCTTCACGGTGCTGTGAACGCAGCCATGACAACCAACCAACCACACACACACACACACACACGGCATCCATCACCCCAGTTCCGGAGGCTCCGCCCACTGGCTCCTCCGATGAAAGTGCTTCCCTCCATATAAGGAAAATAAACCCCGCCTCCAGGGCTTCCCAGGCCCCCCCCCCCCCCCCCTCGATGACTTCATCCTAAGCCCTGTTAGCGGTTTCCGAACTCTCTCTCTCTTTCTCTCTGTTTGACTGTGTCTCTCGACCACAGCTAGCTAGCTATAGCCAAACCGAAACACCCGAGACTCTTCACCTGTCTGTCGTTTCCCCAGAGCTCAGCCCTAAGCCCCGCCCACAACAAACGCCAATTTAAAGTATCAAAGCGGCGACAAAAGTCCGTCAGATTCCCCTGAAAAACCAAACGATCCCGGTGGAAGATCGGATCAGTGGATGGATTCGATTTTAAAACCGGTCCGGTCCAGCTTTTATTTCACATCGTCCTCCACCCGCCGCTACGTGGTTCCTGCAGGACGTTCATTCACTTCCTCAGAAACATTGAAGCACCAGAGGTCAAACACAAAAAGCTCAAAGACCTCTGCACTGCAAAAACTCCAAATCTATCCAAGAATATTTGTCTTATTTCTTGTCAAAATGTCTCATTTCTAGTCAAAACTTAATCTCTTTCCACTTAAAATAAGACTCATCGCCTAAAGATTAACTTGTTTTTAGATAATTTTCACTTGTTTCAAACAAACTTTCACTTGAAATAAGTAGAAAAATCTGCCAGTGAAAGCAAGTTTTTTTTTGTGCTTGTTATAAGGAAGAAAAACTTGATCCACTATCAGATTTTTCTACTCATTTCAAGTGAAAATATGTTTGAAAGACGTAAAAAAAAAGTGTCTAAAAGAGTCTTATTTTAAGTATAATTAGATTTGTTTTGACTAGAAATGACATTTTGACTAGAAATAAGACAAATATTCTTGGTAAGATTTTGAGTTTTGTTCGCGGCGGCGGCTTCGATGGGTTTGACGAAGGAAAAAGGGGGCGTGGTCGGTGCTCCCGGAGGCCCCGCCTACTTTAGGGCCCAGTCTCTCGCCTCCACACAGGCCTATACCGTAACAAAGCGTGCAATATTCAGAGAAACAAGGGCTTTCCTCCTCACACAGAGGCGTCCGGCGGCGTCCGACCCCGCCCCTAACCCTTCTCCTCCTGCAGAAACCACGGCGACAACATCACATCCCAACATATATGACCCACCTCGCCCTATAGCTATTATTATTATCTATTATTATCTCCGGGGAAACGGCGGCGGCGGCACAACGGACGGCGTTGTGGCGAGGAGGACAGAGCCGCCGCTCTTCACGCCAACTTTGACCGGAAATGCAACTTGTGTCCCGTTTTTTTTGTGTGTGTGTATGTGTGCGTAGCGTAATGTAAAAGCGATCTGTCCCCCCCCCCCCCCCCCCCCTTCCCCCCCCCCCCCCTCCTCACCTCTAAAAGAAATAAAAACTCCCTGACTCCTCCCCCCTTCCCCTTCCTGACTCCTCCCCCTGACCTCGACCCCCTCGACCCCCCCTCTCTCGTACTGCTGTTGGCTGTTCTGTTTAGTTCATGTGACGTGCCAGTATTCCCCCCTCCCTCCCCCCCCCTTCTTTACCACTCCAACCCCCCCTCTAGCCCCTCCCTCTTTCTCTTCTTTCTCTCTTTCTCTATCTCTATCTCTATCTCTATCTCTCGACCCCCCCTCCCCCTTCCTCTCCCCCCTCCCTCCCCTCGCCCCTTCCTCCTCTCTTCATGGATCTTTAAGATGACAACTCTATGCAGATGCTGTCTTTTATAAGTGTGTCAAAAATTTTAATTTAAAATAAAAACTTCAAAAAAAAAAAACAAACCCTGACAGACATATTGAAATGATAAAAACAAAAAATGAATAAAGAAAAGGATTGTTCAGTGTACGGCGACGCCTCCGCATCTTTATTCCTCTGTGTCTCTCAATCTCACTCTGATATTATTATTATTATTATTATTATTATTATTATTAGGAAATATAAGAGTAAATACAGGAAATAGAATGAACCATTTACAGGTGAGTTGGCTTGATCCAGGTAGCATCATCCATATCAACAGCTGCACATACGAGATAGATAGATAGATAGATAGATAGATAGATAGATAGATAGATAGATAGATAGATAGATAGATAGATAGATAGATAGATAGATAGATAGATAGAGTTGATTTGACGATCTCAATAAAAACAATGAAATATATGTAAGAAAATATGTTTAACACTTTACAGTTTGTTCCTCTAAAGACTTCAGTGATGTCACTTCCTCTGTGCTGAGGATGTTGGACTGAACCATTATTTATAAAACGGGGGAAATTGGTATGTTGTTATGGGGTTCAACAAACCTGGGGGAATGATACAATATTGCTATTTCATAAATAATTGATTCACTTTTTTCTGATTTTTGTAATGGGTCCCTTAATTTATTTATTTAACCTTTATTTTACCAGGCAAATTGCTTGAAATAAAAAAAATCTCTTTTACAAGCATGGCCTGGCAATTAATGTTAGTTAGTACATTATTAAGCATGAATTAACTGTTTACAGATATATTAACAATCATTATTATAGCCTACTTACAATTAGGAAACACATTAATTAATGTAGCCTATTAGTAAGCAGTTAATTCATGTTTACTACTCGAAGTTAGTTAATAAATTAAGTAATAATAAAAGTTGAATAATGTAATTAGTTATCATTATGTATGTATTACTCAGCATTAATTAACATATTAGTTTATATATTAATGCTTAATAATGTACTAACTAACATTAATTAAGGGAACCTTATTGTCAAGTGTTACCAAAGTTTTTTTTTATAGTTTTCTATGTTTTTAATCCAAAGACACACGGATCATCAATTTATGGATTTAAAATGTTATTTTATCCGAAAAGCTTTGAGGTTAATCTGAGGGAAATGCCCCGAATTCAGATAGATAGATAGATAGATAGATAGATAGATAGATAGATAGATAGATAGATAGATAGATAGATAGATAGATAGATAGATAGATAGATAGATAGATAGATAGACAGACAGATTAATTGAACCATCAGACACGTTGTCGGTGTAGAAACAGGATTTATTTATAAAAACAAAGAATCACAGAACGAGGCTATAACCTTCACAGGCTCCGCCCCCCTCCACCTCAGGTGATCGTGATGCACACTTACAGGTGTCGGGTGTCAGAAGATAAGGGTTACCATGGCAACAACAAGTTCTAGGCTATATACCTATACGGTGGTGAGGATGAAGCGGCCGGGCACTAGGACCCTGCAGAGCTTCCACTGAACACAGGTGAGAAGAAACCTTCCACACCTGCAGCCTACGAGCGCCGGTGTGGGACTACTTTCAGCGGCGGATTAATCTTCAGTCAGAGGAGAGAAAAGACCACAGTGTTTGTGTTTTTTTTTTTTTACTCAAATAATCAAAACAAACAAAAAAGAAACATACAAACCATGAATGAATGAACGAACGGCACTTTCAAACCTTGTTACCGTGGCTACGTTAGATAAAATCCTACTGTTACCTGTTTGTATATAAAAGGTCAGACAGAGGTTATTCATACAGGTACAACGACGACATCATCAAACCAACAGCGACGGTTACCGCTACGTCTCTACTGCATCTCCAACTGAAACTACAGGTTAATATACTCTATATATACACACCAGGTGAGTGGATGAGTAACAGACTGAATAAATGAGAAACCTTTTCCCTATAAATGTGATCATATTAATATTAATATAATAAAAATCTTTATTTTCTCATAATTACAGTAAAATAACGTCACATTATTCATTTGTTTCTGTCTTGTTTTGGTCAGTTTTTTGTTTTCTCACCAACAGGAAGTGGACGTTGTGATGTTTTCACATTAAAGGGATAGTAGCATTTTGTATAAGTGGGGTTGTATGATCTACAAATAGCCCCTAAGTACTTTAATTGCAGTAGAAGACTGTGTTTTTCCTGCACTTTGAAGGGCTGGAAAAAATTATATTATAGTGAACAATGGAACTGTGTTTTTTTTTTCACATAAAACCTCTTTTAGGCCGTGAAAATAGGCCGTTTCTTTGGGTCTGTTCACAACACTGTATGTTGTAAATCTCTGGGCAGGGCTATTATGGGCTGGCGTTGCTAACGGGAGGAGTGCAGAGAGTCTTCTACTGCAATTAAAGTACTTAGGGGCTATTTGTAGATCATACAACCCCACTTTAAAAAAATGATACTATCCCTTTAAGATCGTTTTCTAATTTCATGATCACAAACAATCTCATATTAATGAGACGCAGATGATGATGTCATCTATGACTCGTTTCCTCATCAAATGTATAAAATGACAAAGTTTCTCTGATTCTCAAACGTCTAGAAACAGGGAGGGAGGGGGACCAAGATGGCCGCCACAGTGACTGCAGTTGTTTGTTTGTTTTTTCTTTTCGCTGATCAACAAAGCTTCAAGTGGAGAATTACCCACAATGCACCAGTTCTGGAGCTCCTGGTCATTAAGGCTAGGAAGTGAATGAGGTGTTTGACTCCTGTGACCAGATTGAAGGTCAATCACCACATCACCACCTTTATCTTTATCATCATCATCATCATCATCATCATCATCATCATCTTTATAGATTCTTCGGTAACACTTGACAATAAGGGTCCCTTAATTAACGTTAGTACATTATTAAGCATTAATATATAAACTAATGTGTTAATTAATGCTGAGTAATGCATACATAATGATAACTAATTACATTATTCAATTGTATTATTACTAACTTTCAGTAGTAAACATTAATTAACTGCATTAATTAATGTGTTTCCTAATCCTAAGTAATACATAATGATTGTTAATATATCTGTAAACAGTTAATTAATGCTTAATAATGTAGCCTACTAACTAACGTTAATTGTAAAGTGTTACCAATTCTTCTTCTCTATCCACAGGTGTCCGAACGTCATCTATGGTCAAAACCAGAAGCTAGTTTTTCATTTCCGGTGGAATTGTACGTTTACGTTTCCATGGTTTTCAGTCGTTGTCATAGTTGCGGTAAACGCATGGATCTATTAACGCTGGCTTTTAACACGGATGTCAGTCTGTGTGATATCCACTGTTAAAAGTTGGTGTGATGATTCATGCGTTTTACAGATTTTCAAAAAAAAAAAAAAAAAAAAAAAAAAATCCATGCATTTACCGCGACTACCGAAACCATGGAAACGTAAACTTAAAATTCCTCCGGAAGAGCAAAAACCGGCAAAACAGGCTACGTTTTTGACGTTCAGAAAAAGGTGGATAGTTTGAACCAAGAAGAAGAAGAGGAAGTTTCTGGTCTGGAGACAAAATGGCCGCTGGTCTTCACCATCGTCCAGGACAGAAATCCACATAAACCAAGTCTGAAAACCGACTCCAAACCAAGTTTCACAAACTGTATCAGTACAACATCACTATGGATGGACCGGAAAACCAAAAACAAACTCTGTTTTGGCCAAATTTGTATTTAATTAATATATTTTTTTATTGATTATTTTTTCTTCGTTTTTTTTTTTGTTCCCACTCTTTGTGTATAGCTATCATATATAACTATTACCCCTGGCCAAAACAGCATTGTTCTGTATATGATTGTTATTAAAGCAAAAAAAAAAAAAAAAAAGTCTGAAAGAGAAACATGGGTCAGGGCGGCCATCTTATAAAGCAGGTGTGTACAGAAACCTGTTACTGCCACCTTGATTTTTTAAAATTAATTATTTATTTATTTATTCACAGAGTTTTATTGTGTTTGACTTTACTGGCTCATAATTAAAATTTAGTCCCAAAGATGAAGACGTACGCATGTGATAATTATGTTAATTAGATAACTCAGTGTCGTTATTCAGCTTCTCATAATTAACAGTCAGTGATGAAAATGAATCAGAGATGATGATGAACTCTGATAAACGTCCTCATGATGAAGAAAAACTCAATTCTTAAGATAATTACAGTTCTCATTATGATGTTCTATAATAAATATTGTGATTTTGGATCATTATCTGTATCAATGATTATAAGAAACGGATAATTAGCTTCTGTCTCTAATAATAATAACGAAGGCTCATCTGATTATGATGCAGTCTCATATTATTATAACAAAATGTTGAGGTTTGTCACGTTTGTGTTTAAGCATCAACATCTTCCTTTATGATCCAGTATAAATTCATTATGAAAACTTGAGAAGTTTGACCAGTGCAGTAAAAAGTGATTATGACACAAAACCCAGAAACTTTACATTGAGATTAAATTAGGCTATAGATTTAATAACTGCATCTAATTATATAACATATTTAATAATTAATTGATACGATCTTTGAACCATGAGGAATTTTGTCCAAATAAGATATTATGATGTCATAACAATAATTAAGTTTTGTATGATCATGTTTTTAATTGTGTGAGTTACTGTAATTATGAGAAAATCTATCGTCATTGTTCTGATGGAGAAAACAGAAACGTTCCTCTGACTCATGACCATCAGCTGTGATGTCACGACAATGACACATCAAGTCATTTCGACGACGACCAATTATCATGAATGACGGTTCTTTCTCTAATAATTAATGAGATGCAGATTAATTTCTAAAATCACAGTTTTTTTTCTAAACGCTCCATAAACAAAACAGCTTTATTCTGAATTTACTCCAAAACACGTCCACAAAAAACTTAACGTTGACGTCGTTTGTCGCGCCACAGACCAAGGGACCGAAGTGAAACTGAGTCTCCGGTCGTCCATCGGCGCCACCTTGAGGAAGAGGCAGAGCCGAGTTTCTCCTCCACAGGAAGTTTCCTCAAGTCAGAAAGAGTGTTTGAGTTTGCTCTGAGCAGCGCCTCGCCCCCAAAAAACACCCACAATGCACCTGTGCTGGCCGTGTCCAAGGCCGTCCAACACGTCCAACAGATCCAGAGTCAGTCAAAAAACGTGACATCAATCAGTGAGACAGGAAGTGACATCAGCACCGCCAGCAGCATCCTTCACACACTCAGACAATAACGTTCACGTGTCCATGACGACGCAGCTCAAGTACTCGTTAAGTGACGTCGTCGTAATGTCTGAGTTGTACGGAAGCAGAGAAAGGCCAAAATTCATCATCACTGTAAAAAAAAACTTCACGTCGAAATCTGAATTATTTTATAGATCTAAAATATTTGATTTTGAAAACATCTAAGATAGATAGATAGATAGATAGATAGATAGATAGATAGATAGATAGATAGATAGATAGATAGATAGATAGATAGATAGATAGATAGATAGATAGATAGATAGATAGATAGATGACCTTAAGTTTCATTATAAAATATGTTTGATATTTTACATATGAAACAATAATAACACAATAGTTCCTTGTGGTTCCCGACCTGTCGCCCCCTGCTGGGCTGCGATGGGCTGACAGGTCATTTTTAAACTATCAGGCCACAAATTTGTGAAAAAAAAAGATGTTATTATATATAATTATACATACTATATATAAAAAGAAACACATTAAACATTGTTTTAGTCTGAAACAAAGTTGTAGCTGTCGGACCAAACAGCTACAGTGTGTTTGTCTGGTGCTGGTTAGAATCTACATCTGGTGGTTTTTATGGTTTTAACTCTTTCCTCAACAAGAGTTTGATTTGTTGTTTTACCGGTTCTTTATTTAGTTGGTTTGATAAATGTATAAATGTTGTGATCAACTTCCGTCATCTCGACCTCGTTCCTGAACCTGGGGATTCTTTTTTATTCTTTTTATACAACAACCACATGAATCCAGATGTTTTTTTAAAGCGTTTTGTGTGGAAAATTTCTTTTGAACTCGACGTGAAATCGTCTGTGGTTCATTTCAGTTTGTCCTCAGACTCAAACCCTGAAACCCTGCTAACATTTCCATATTTCGCACATTCTGTGTCATCAACTGTAATCTGTCTTGTCTGTAACAACATCTATGTCCCGTCTGTCCGTCCTGGGTGAGGGATCCCTCCTCTGTTGCTCACCCTGAGCTTTCTCAGATTTTTCCCCGTTAAAAGGGTTTTCCATGGAGTTTTTCCTCAGTGGATGTGAGGGTCTAAGGACAGAGGATGTTGCTACGATGCCATGTAAAGCCCTTTGAGACAAACTGTTTGTAAAAAACGGGCTATACAAATAAAATTGCCTTGCCTTGCCTTGCATGAAACCCAAAAAAAACCCAAACCTCGCTGCAGACCTGGCTTGTGGTCTTGGTCCTGCTCCGACCAATCCAAACCTCTAGAAGGGTCTGGATCGGACGGTGAGGAAGGCCGAGGCCGTCCCTCTGGACAGCGCCGGTCCTCTCCAGTGCACCTTCATGTGGTGCCTCAGGTTGGACCGGGACGAGAAGTGCTTGTCGCACTGCTGGCAGGAGAACGGCTTCTCCTTGGTGTGGATGCGGCGGTGGCAGGCGAGCGCCGTGGACACCCGGAAGGACTTGCCGCAGTCGGGGCACCGGTAGCGTTTGGGCTCGGTGTGGATTCGCCGGTGGTTCTTGAGGGACATCAGGTTGGGGAACTCCTTCTGGCAGGAGATGCAGAAGTAGGTCCCGGTCTTGTGGCTGTTCTTGTGGTTGAGCAGCGAGCTGGCGTGGCGGTACGAACGGCCACACTGGTTGCAAACGAAGCTCCTGGAGCTGCTGGGCGAACTCACCGGACTCAGATCTGAGAGGGGAGAGAAACAGGAAGGTTTTAGTTCCTGAAGACCTGAGGGACATTAATGAAGGTCTAAGTCCACCGATATGTCCCAGATTACTGAGGTCCACCAACTCATCTCTGCTCCTGACCTCTGAAGAGACTCAGAACTACCACAACAACGACCAAAACATCCACATCATTAACCTGCAAGAAAAGATTCAACAAACACACATTGTTTTGAGATTATTGTCACAACATTTGGGATTTGAAAACCTTAAAACGACTGGAGCAGCAGCTGCAGTTCCTCTCCTGACCACTAGAGTGAATCAGTCTCTAGTGGTCAGACATGTTTACAGCCTCTAGTGGTCTCTACCGATCACTTCCTGTTTATACAACTCACATGTTTACACTTAATCAAGGGGGGGTGGGGCCTCTTTGACAGACAGACTGAAGTCTCAATGTAAATCTGATGGAGAAAAGCTAAAAACTTCTATTTAATAATCATTAAGAACTCTTTTTTTTGGTCCCACGAGCTGCTGGATCTTTACTTTAGAAAAAGAAAAAGAAGAAAGGCCAGCAACACTCGTGTCCTTCTCATAGATTTTTTATTGCGAACTGCGTCGGCTGTGTGTTTTTGCGCCGACGCGGTTTGCAATAAAAAAACTATGAGAAGGACACGAGTGTTGCTGGCCTTTCTTCTTTTTCTGTAGTGCAACTTTTGGCCGTGCACCTCTTCAGTTTTGCTCCTGAAAGTTTTTTTGGAGAGTGCTTGTTTTTCCTTCTTTTGGATCTTTACTTTAGGCCCTCAGAGACTCATCAACTCGTTAAAGTTCTACGCACAAGTTGACAAAGAAACTGGTCAAATTGAATCAATCAGTTTTGACCAGAAAAGCTGCAGGACATCTTGAAGAAATTAACTTTCTGTAGAGGTTGAACGTTGGTGAGGAACAGATCAGGACAACGGACAAGGACAAGTCCTGACAGACTGAGGAACCAGGCGAGGAAGCAGCTGCTGCAGAAGTCCACAAGATGGAGAAGCTCCTTCCTGAGAGAAGAGCCAACAGCCCAGAGGACCCCGGAGAGCCATCAGGACCAGCCCGTGTCCCCCAAGCGTCCCCAACCTCATCAACACCACAGACCAACTGAGCCTGCTGTGCATATTTTCATTTGTCCAGGTCATAGTATCTCAAAGGAGGTTAAATCGAAAGCAACTGGACTTAGTTATTTGTCTAGGAAGACGTTTCACCTCTCATCCAAGAGGCTTCATCAGTTCATGTAGCATCTGACCAGGCTGGGACTGGTCCAACTATCTGGTGTGGAGACTCACTATTTAACCTCTTGTGTGGGCGTTCACAAGGGTGATGATGTCACTGGTTCCCTTTTGTGCTCCAAGTGCCAACGACAGTCGTTTAAGTGACTGTCTTTGGTGGAAAGTTGGTTTCGACTTCGTTAGTGCCTTATGTTGTTATAACGACAGTGGATCTGACCTGAACCAGACGCAGAGCCTCTAAAGACCAAGAAGCTGCTGAAGGTCCAACAAAGACCTGAAGACGAGAAAGTTCTGTTTCCATTTGAGTTAGTGAAGGAAAAAAAAAAAAACAAACACCAGCGACACCTCGAGCTGATGAGAACAGATCAGAACTTACCTACACCTGAGAGCCCGAGTCATCACGACCGAACGGCACCAGGACAACAAAACCTGCTGTCGTTGCCTGTGCAGCTTCAGGTCTCTGAGAGTCCAGGTCCTCGTTTTGTTTTTTCCAGATGTAGTTGTAGTTGATTTTAGGTGTTGAAGAAGCTCTGACCCCCAGTTTCCACCGACTCCATCTCCGCTCCGTTCTGACTCTGATCTGGAGACACAGCGCATCACAGGTGGTGGAAATGCTCTGATCGACTTCAATCCACCACTTCATTTTCCCATGATCCATTGCGTCACACCACAACGGAAGTCGGTTTTCAACTTCTGTTTCACTCCGTAGTAGCATTCTAGCGAGTGGCTAACTGGTAGCATTAGCCACAGGTGTAGGTATCAAATGTGGGGGCTCCGGGCTGCCAAAACCGTTTTGACTAAATCTGATGTTTGTTAAGTCTATAAAAGTAATTATTGAACAAACATTACTATTTCTGTGTGCACGTTTTTGTAATTAGTCATTGTTGTCGTAGTTGTTAGCTTCGCTGCTGCTGACAGCTAACGGCAGCAGCTAAGCTAACACCAGGACGTCAGCTGTTAACGACACAACATGAAACTACTCCAGTTAGCTCAGTCATGTTGGAACTAGGATATCCGCTGGAGAAAATATTATTTTCATGGGCCGTTTATTGAGTTATTGTTTATTGACACTGCTAACGGCTAACAGTTAACGGTTAGCCCAGCTAATCTAAAATGTTTGTTCAACAATTCGTTTTATAGACTTCATAAACATCAGAGTAGTCACAACGGTGATATAGTGACGTGAAAATGTGACATAAAGCTAAAACCTCGTCCGTATTGTTCTCATTAAAATTACGTGATGATTATAAATAAAGTCATCACGGCCGATGTCTATCAACCAGTCTATGCTATCAACAATACAGTCACGGTGGAATGGAGCGTCATGGCGACACCCAGCGTCATTCTCCGGAAAGTGGTGGATAGGAGTGGATTGCTCCGAGTCGGAACGGAGTGGAGACGGACTCGGTGGAAATTCAGGGTTGGCCTCTCTTCTGATTGGCTCCAATAAAAAAAAAATAGAGCAGATTTCAGAATAAAACACTCAGAGAAACCAAATCCTGCAAAGTTGTTGTTGGATGGTGGGTCCAGGTGGTGAGGGGGCGGGGCTTAGTTGTGACATCACAAAGTGACAGGAAGTCCTGACGGCTGGTTTTAAGGCTCAGTTTCTGAATACAGGCTGTGTGCATTTCTCTGTGGACTGAGGCTTTGATACTTTCACAGTATTAATAATTGTTTTATTATTTCATGTGTTTGTGATTTTGCCTGTTTTTTTTTTTATTCTGTGGTGGCAAATGTCTATTTATTGTCTGTATCTTTCTGAATTTTTCCACTCTAGGAGGCAACAACAGCTCATCTTATATAGAACTAGAGCTGCTTTATAATCACACTACACATGGACATCTACCTTTATACTGTATGGAGCTTTAAAATTGTGGACATTAACGGTGACAGTTCCACTGCTTCAGGTCTAATTCGTAGCCCTGAGTTAATTTCCAATGTTGATGTTATGAGTGTGAATTTGTAAAAAAAAAATAAACCATTTGTTGTGGTCTTTGTGTTTTGGGTTCTTTTTCTAAAGGTACTTTTGTAATACATAAAAAAAAAAAAAAAAACCTAACAATCACTTTGTGATTGATTGTGAAGGTCAGTACGGTGCTCTGTGTAAATGTATTATAATATTTATTACTCTTAAGGAATAAATAGCAAAACATCTTAAATCCAGAATTGTTTGCATTTTTCAGTTTATTGATAAAGATGATTTGAACTTTTGATGTAAAGAAACTGAACTTGTTACTTGTCGCCTGCAGTCAACAGTTCGGTGACGTGTGGAGCTGTTGGAGGAGAACGGATTGAAAACACTGAGCTCAACCGTGGGTTTTTTTTTTTCAGCTATTTATTTTCAGTACTCAGCAGTAAGGGTTATAGTATATGGACAAGTTTTTCTGTTAAGAAATGAATTATCAAAACATAGTTTATAAAAGTGTATAGTAAGCATTACATATATATGCATGAAAACAAAAAGTTAGAACTCAAAACAAAAAGGGGGTTATAATCGTTCCAAACCAATCTTTTTTTTCCATCTTCTTCTTTTTCTTCTTCTCTCTAAAAACTACTTGAAATGCAGGCGGGAAAGTGTCCACTCCGAAACAAACCAAACATGGTGAGGGAGGAAAATGCAAAAATAAAAATAGAGAATATACAGTTATTATTTGTGTTCTAGATCAAGATCACATGGACTCCTACAGCACTTGACGGTCACTGCACGGCTTTGACTTTTTATCTTTTTTCTTTTTTAAAACTAGCACCAGTGCTCCTGAAAAACGCTGACAAACTGTGTTTAACACACACACAGAGGCTCCAATAGTCAAAAACGCAATTAAATAAAAAGGAAAAAAAAAATAATAACACCAATAAATACAAGAGGTTACCATAAAAGTGTAACATAAAAAAGGTTTGAATGATGAGGACTGAATGCGCTCCAAATAAAGAGGAGGGTCACCGAGTCGTCCCTTTTCAACGTGAGTTTGATTTCTGTGAAACAGAAAGGAGGGAGGAGGGAGGAGGAAGGGATGAGGTGGGGGGGCGGCGAAGAGATAAATATGGAAGAGAGGGATGATGGGAAGGCTCGACTGAGAACAAACCGTCACAACGTCACTTGGTAAAAGGCAAAAAAATAAAAACACTTTCCATCGTGTAGTTCCAGTTCCTCAAGTCTTGACACGTTAGAACAGAGTAGAGTCTCAGAAGAGTCTCAGTGGAGCCCAGCGTCCATTAACGGCTCCATCGCCTCCACAGAACACAGGGATTGTGGGTACAGAGGGAGGGGGGGACGGGGTGGGGTGGGGAATGGGGGGGATCAGGTAGGTGTTTTACATCAACAAAGCTCTAAACTCACACATCCTACAGACTAGTGCCGTCCATTACGAGTGTTAATAATCAGAATAATAATATAAATAAATGCATCACTACAATGATCGGTCGTCTTTTTCCTTCTGAGGACAGAGCTGCAGAGAAACAGTGACAACAACAATACACAACTCAGCCCGACAATATACGTACACCACCTCCTCACTCACTCACTCGTTCGCTCGCTCGTTCCTACGGTGACGGCTGAGAGACGGATCAGGAGGCCACGCCCCCACACATGTGATGTCACACAGTTTCACCACTCGTTCACACGTACGGACTCAAACTGAGACGCGGCGCGGGCGCTCGGCGATGAGCAGCTTCAACATCTTTATTTTTTTACGTTAATGTTCAGTTATTTTGGTCGATATCGACGCCGGGAAACACGCGATGAGATACAAACCTCGCGTCAGAACGACATCGCACAGCTCGGCGCGAAAAAAAGCCCGAGTGCGATGAATCAGTCTGACGTCCCTTTTCAGAAACCGTTGCTGTGGAAACTACCTCGTCAGAAACATGGCGACTCATCGTGACCCGGCCCCGGCCCGTTACTACACGCAGTCGTTGATGAGCTGCGGCGACTTGAAGTGACGTGGCACTTCCTGTTGTATCCGTACGTGAGAATGAGACATGTTACGAAGCTTTCATACACACCGACAAACACACAAACACTCACTCACTCACACACACACACACTGACACACACACAGTTAAACCAGACCCTCAGAGACGGCAGCGTCCGGTCTTCAGCTGTCAAAGCTCCCACAAGTCACTGCTGTCACCTGGGAAACCGTTAAGGTACAAAGAAGGAGAGCGAAAGCAAAGCTCCGCCTCCACTGCACGGACTCGTTGGTCACTTAGATAAAAACAGTCGGACTTTGTTTTTCGACCAGAATGTGGGTTGAAAACATTGTGACAAAGGCCACGAGAGAAAAATTTCATCAAGACAGAACTCCTCCACTGACACTGAGAAACAACTGCAACAACAGACCAATCAGCTCCTGGGATTGAAATGGACAAGATGGCTCATCACAGGTAAAAACAAGCCAAATCAGACTTCCTCACGCCTTCATGTGGCCCCGCCCCCCTGACAGTCAGTCTGTCGTGAACGTCACTAACACAGGACTTATCAGTCTTTTTTTACGAGCTGCTCTGTGACAGTCTGAGTTCAGCTCGGCCTCTGCAGCTGACCTCGGCCGGACGGGGCAGCATGCGGGGGGGGGGGGGGGTAAGGCAGGTGCAGCGAGGTCCATGCAGTGAAAACTACATCATCATGTCTGTCTACAGTCCCGGTCTGCCTGTCCGTCTGCTGTCAGTCAGTCTGTGTGGGACGGTCGGACAGTTCGTCGTCCGTGAGGGAAGCCTCAACTCAGCAGAGGTCAGGAAAGGTGTGTGAGCGACAGAGTGTGTGTGTGTGTGTGTGTGCGCACATCCTCCATTTTCAGTCCTGTGTGTGCGTGTGTTTGTGTGTGTGTGCAGCGTCCTGCTGTCAGTGTATGTTCATGTCATGCAGGAGCTGCACTGAGGTCACACACCCTGTCCTTCACACACACACACACACACACACACACACACACACACACACACACACACACTACAGCCACACATGGAAAATGAGGAAGAGGAGGGTGAGCAGGACGAAGAGCTACGTTTTGGCATCTCCAGAAACCTTGGCATGTGACTGCCCCTCCCTCCCCTCCCCTCCCCCCTGTCTTGCCCCACCACCCTCCCTCATCCCTTAGCTTATATGAAGGGGCCGCCGGGCATACCCAGGAAGTTGGGCGCACCCATGGCCATGCGGGGGGGCGCCGTCGAGCCGCTCCAGTGCACCTTCATGTGGTGCCTCAGGTTGGACTTGGATGAGAAGCGTTTGTCGCACTGCTGGCAGGAGAACGGCTTCTCCTTGGTGTGGATGCGACGGTGGCAGATGAGTTGTGTGGACACCCGGAAGGACTTGCCACAGTCGGGACACTGGTAGCGTTTGGGCTCGGTGTGGATCCGCCGGTGGTTCTTGAGGGACATAAGGTTAGGGAACTCCTTCTGGCAGGAGTTGCAGAAGTAGGTCCCGGTCTTGTGGCTGTTTTTGTGGTTGAGCAGGGAGCTGGCGTGTCGGTACGACCGCCCACACTGGTCACAGACATGGGACTTGATGACCTCACTGGCGCCCCCACGGCTGCGGGCTTTCGCCATGCTGCCGGGGTGGAGTCCTTGCTCTTGCATCAAAGTGAGGTCGAGGCCCGACCCCCAGCCCAGCTCCTGGGAGCCCCCCGGTCGGGGCTGCTGGGCTCTGGGCTGGCGGGGCTGCGGCGTCTGGCCGTGGGTGATCTCCATGTGGAGCCGGAAGCTGGCCTGGGTGGGGAAGGCTCGTTGGCAGGACCGGCACGTCAGCTCCCGCTGCTTCTGGTGGACTCGTCGATGGTTGTAGAGCTGAGAGGAAACACGGAAGGCCTTGCCGCAGTCGTGGCAACGGTGGCGCCGTGTCTCAGAGTGGATACGGCGATGGTTCTTCAGGGCAAGCAGGTTGGAGTAGGTCTTGAGGCACACAGCGCAGTGGTAGATGCCGACGGTGTGGGTGTTCTTGTGGTTGAGGAGGGAGCTGGCATGGCGGTAGGAGCGGCCACATTGATCACATCTGTGCAGAGACAAACAAGTAAAAACAAGAAAGGGACACGAGGGGATGGGAGGAAGGAAAGGAGGAAAGAATAAGGGAGATTAGTAACTGAAGATGATAGTTTCTTTCCAGTGTTCTAGCCAAGTTAATCTCAAGTTACTGGTTACCACTTGTACTACTACTAGAATTACTAAAATATTTTCACTAGTCATCATCTAAGATGCTGCATATACAGGTATATGATCTGAAATCCGGCTTAAAGCTTTCAAACAAGACTACTTCAAAGTGGTGTACCATTTAAAGTTAAGACTGCTAGACAGGTCACAGGGGAGAGGACTGCTGGGCGGGTGAGGAAGGGAGGGACATGGGAGAAACTATGGACAAACTGGGAACTCATGTTGGGAACTAGGAGGTATCTGCCGCTCCCTGCACTGCACAAATGAACACAAGCTTCGGACAGCTTCTTTCTCATCAGAGAACTATTACAAAGACCTTCTGTAACAGCTGTCTTTTGGGTGATTACTATATCCTGAATAATGAAAATCAAACATGCCCACAGAACCTCCACCAAATCCCTTAACTGATCTGAATAACCCCTAGACATGTGCAGTGCAGCTAGCTCCAAATACTTCCTAATCTTCCCTGAGATTCAGTTTGCCTAGACATCAAAATTCAAGAGCCCCATCACATCACTGCAGTTTCTAGTCTGATAACTGGCCAGTATCATGATACTACCTAAGGAAAGCAAACACAAACAAATCAAAGACTACAATCAAAATCATAACAAGAGTAAGGAACACACAACATTAATACTTTAAATTTTGCTAATGTGCTACAAAAATATTCTACTTAAATCAAATCTGTGACAAAGTGTGCTGAGATAAAGCATGAAAACAGTACATCTACACATGAAATATTTGACTGTAAGTTGCCAAAGAAAACTAAAGTGTGTGATATATGCTAACTGAAAGCAAACGGGGTTGACTTATCTGGTCTCTCCACTAATTCAATTTGTCCAAACTTCAGAAAAATCCGAATTCCGGCACGCGTATGGTCCCAAGGAAGCCGGATTGGAGATCATATACCTGTAATAGACATGTAGAGACCTAAATTTATCTTCACTAATTTTTTCATCTTCGAAGAATCACAAACAACTGACGGGAACTCACGTGTACCGACACTCTTCGCCCTCTCCCGTGGGTGCAGTGGCCTTCCTCCTGACTTCCATGCCTACCTGGTTGTCCCCGCAGCGGTGCCTGGCCAGACCAGATCTCCCCTGGAAACTCTTCCCACAGGTGGGGCAGCCAAAGGGGGTAGCACCCTCCTCGTGGACCTTCTGGTGGTTGCGAAGGAACCTGGCGAGCCGGAAGGCTTTCCCACACGTGTGGCAGATGTGCTTCTTCCGCTGGGTGTGGATGCGCATGTGGTTGCGTAGCGCCATGTAGTTGGTGTAAGGCTTGTCACAGAAGTTGCACCGGAAGTTTCCCGTCTTGTGAGTGTGCTTGTGGTTCAGCAAGGAGCTTGCATGTTTGTAGGCGCAGCTGCAGAGGTCGCAGGCATAGGGTCTCTCATCAGAGTCCAGGTCGACAGAGCTCCTCTCCATGCTGATGTTGGTGGAGCTGTTGGTGGAGGAGGATGAAGGCAGGTGTTGGGCTGGGCAGTCGTGGGCTGCAAGCTCATCAGCTGTGGCAAAGCCTTCGCAGCAGCCATCGCACTCAAAATCCATCTGGGCCCCAGGGCCCTGCGGGCCTTTGCACAGGCCTGCTGTAGTGTGGGTAGCTAGCTGCCTCTGAGTGCGGAAGCCCTTGCCACACTCTTGGCAGTTGTGCTTCTTCTGGGCAAAGTGGAGACGTAGGTGATTTTTCATTGCCAACCTGTTGGGGTATGTTGAGTTGCAAACATTGCAGTGGTACTCCCCAATTTTGTGAAGGTTCTTGTGGTTGGCGAGGCTGCCTGCATGCCGATATGTCTTTCCACATTCTTCACAGGCAAAAGGTCGACGTCCACTCTCAGCTGGGTCAAACTTTTGAGGCCTGGAGGTTCCAGCTGAAGAGTAGGGCTTTTTGAACCCCTGGTGGCTGTACTTGACACTCATTGCGTGGCTTTTTGATGACTCTCCTCTCATAGTCTGCATTTGAGATGGGCCAGGTTGCTGAAAACGGGAACCGTTGGGACCACTTCGAACAAGGCCTTTGGCCCGATGTTCCTCGTGGAGCCGGAGGTGGTTGATCAGCTGCTTCTGGATCTTGAAGGCCTTGCCACATTCTTCACACTTGTGCCTGCAGAGAAAAGGCAGAGATGAAGAAAGTACAATAGAGTTGATAAAATACATGAATAACCAACACTGAGTTAGCAATGGCTGTGAGCATGACCTTTTGAGGAGGCAGTTACCTCAACCCTAACCCAAATTTTACTCAGTTTCGCCCACAGCTCAAATTCCAATCAGTATGGGTACAATATCTTATCATCAATTTAGGTGCAAGAGTTTGGTGATAAATCGAGTCAGATTTTAAAAATCAGTATGGCTGAACATGGCAAACAATGTTCAAAAGAGACAAAATACTAAATATCTTTGGCCATCAGCCTCCACATCGGATTTAGGAACCACATACCAAATATAGGTAAAGTTCACGTAGTGCTGTTAGTGGAAACCCTGTCTTTCATCTTATACCTCACCAACTGGGATAAACTCAAAGTGATAGTGATCTCATACAATATTCCTACAATGACCTTCCATGGACATAAAATAAAGAACTACCTTTAATAGCATGACAACTCCTGCCCAATTGAAATCAAACAAGAAACTGAATCAGGGACTTACCTCTTCAGGTCAAAGTGGGTCCTTTGGTGATTCTTGAGAGCCAGCAGATTGTAGTAGCGTTTCTGACACACCAAGCAGCGGAAAACACCGGTCTTATGGGACTTCTTGTGGTTGAGGAGTGAGCAAGGATGTCTGTATCCTCGGCCACACTGGTCACACTTGTGGGGCTTGTCACTTTGGTCAACCATTGGCCTACGTCCATCACCACCAACATCACGGCTCCCTCCAGCAACCCCACCACCGACGCCATCTCCTCCAGACATCCCTTTGGCTCCATTCAGGCCCTGCTTGCTCAGTGAGCCAGCCCGGTTCTTACCTGGGCACAGGTGGGTAATGAGGTGGTGACGGTCAGCAAAAAACATGCCACAGTCGACACAAATGTGGTTGCGTCCGTCCATCTTGTCATTGCCATTAGCAGAGCTGCCTACAATACCCTGTTGCTGGCCATCTGGCCTTTGGGGGCCGTGAACTAGCTGATGATTCAGGAGGTCTTGCTTTCTGGAGAAGCTCTGGCCACAGGTGGAACATATCATTCTCCAATCCTGCGGCAGACTAGAAGGCCCTGGCGCTGTGGGGTTATTGGCATGGCTACGCAGGTGGCTCCTGAGAGCTCTGAGGCTGGCATAGTGGTTGCCGCAAACCGAGCACTGATACACTTCTCCATCATCATCATCGTCTTTGTCATTGCTCCCCATTCTTTTGCCTCCGCTCTGGGAGTACTGTCGTTGGTTGCCACCTTCTTTTAGGCTGCTGGAACTCCCAGCAGGCAGCGACGTTCCACTGGAGCTGTGATAGTTCATGCTGCCCATAAAACCATTGGACATGTTGCTCTGCTGCTGTTGTGGCTGCTGCGGGCCATGGCGGGGACACATGTGTGACTTGATGCCAGACACATCTCCATACATCTCACCGCAGTCGGCACACACATGTCTGTCTGCCTGACGGTGAGCAGAGTTGCTCTGGGAAAGTGAGCTGCCGTCAAAGCGATCATGGAATTCGAGAGAGTCCAACCCACTGCTGTGGCCACCGTCTGGTACAAAGTGGGCAGCATCACCAAGATTCCCTGGCAGTGAGATTGGAGTGGTGGCACCGCTGCCTTCCTGGACGTAGTTCTGCTGGGAGTCCAGAGTTAGGGGCTCTGAAGATAGCCAATCATTACCGTCGCTACCGATAGGCTGGTTGGAGGTTCGTCCCTTGTGGCTTCGTAGGTGGCTGTGCAGCGCTGCCAGGTGAGGGTACTGCTTACAGCAGATGGTACACTGGTAGTGGCCTGTCTGATGGCAGCGTTTGTGGTTGACCAGACTTCCCGCATGTCGGTAGCTTTTCCCACACTCCCCGCACTTGAAGCGCCGCTCTCCGTCATCTGGAGAATTTGCTTGGGGCACACGACCACCAGAGGGAGAAGACACGGAGCCCTGTGATCCAGAACTGAGTGTGTCTGAGTTTAGGATGGAGTTGTCTTGGCCATGGGAGCCAGGGTGGGGATCATGGGTCAGGTAGTGGACCTTCAAGGTCTCCAGATCCGGGTGTCCTGCGCCACAGTATGCACAGGTGTAAATGGGATTGTTGACTGGAGGGCCCATTATGGGATCATAGGGACCTCTCTTGTCACTGGGCAGAGGTGGCAGGGGCAAGGGGTCCCCCAGGGCTGGGGTGTACGCTGGGGATCGTACTGCACTCAGATTGTGAGGCATGATGCCTGGGAAACTGCGAGGTAATCCAAGGGAGGGTGAAGCCGCGTTGTGCAGCAGGATGTGCTCTTGGAAGTCCGCCTTGTTTGGCAGAGCTATCTGACACAGGTGGCAGAAGCAGGCGGGGTCACTCTGGGATGACTGAGTGCCACTGCTGCTACTGCTGCTCACCATGGATGCCCCAGGGGTCTTGAACTTCGAATGAGTTCTCTCGTGGCTGTTTAAGGCAGCCAGGTTGCTAAATTGTTTGAAACACACAGAGCACTTAAAAGTTCCTTGTTGGTGACACTTCTTGTGGTTCACCAGGCTACCGTGATGCCGGTACGTTCTGTCACACTGATCACACTTGAAGGGTCTGTCCCAAGCGTCGTCGGATTCAGGGGAGCCTTTCTTTCCGTGGTCGACTGTCTCGTGGCTTTGGAGGACACTATGTCCCATACCACTATTATTCAAATGAGAGCGCCCAAACCCGTCAGAGAGGTCCTGGGCGAGACCGTAGTCTCTCTCGTCGTGGCCTGCCTCCTCAGGTACCTCTTCGCTCTCTTCTTCTGTGTGTGCACTACTAGGGGATAAAGTATGGATACGGAGGTGGTTCTTCAAAGCTACAGCGTTTGGCAGGGTACGGGTACAAACAGGACACTGGAATGAACCCACTTCGTGAGACTTTTTATGATTAGCTAGACTAGCAGCGTGCTTGTAAATTCGGCCACACTGTTCACACTCAAAACGTCCGTTTTCTTCTTGCTGATAATGTGCTTTCATATGCTCTAGAAGACTTGGAGTACTCGGGCAAACCATATCACACTCTTTACAGGGGAAACCCTTGGCACGACTCATATCATGCATTGCCATAGTACTCTAAAGCAAATAGGTTGGAGAAAATCACGTTCACAACAAGGTAATGAACAGTGATATTAAGGAGGCTGGGGAGGAAAGAGCGGGCTTAGCTCTTCAGCTGAGGGAAGGGGTGGCGGCCATTTTCTCCCGAAGAGCCGTTAGTGCAGGTCCAACCAATCAGGACCCACCCTGGGAGGTGGCGGGCCTGCGGGGTCACACCGGCCAATGAGGTATCACTGTGAAGACAAGAGAAAGAAAAAAAGGGGATCACTTAAAGAACTGTCATTTAACCTTGTTTTTTAGACAATAATTGATGGGAAATAACATCAATCAGTTGTCACCTTAAACTCTTAGAACATACTACAATAACCTAATGAATTAACTAATTACTTGAAAAGTAATTAAGTAGTTTTCCTTCACTAAGAGCTGGGGGTGTAACGGTTTTTGTATTCGTCTTGTGCCGTCACGGTACACAGGTCACGGTTCGGTGCACGCAGTCACACGACGACTACGTCTGAGTGAGTATTAAAAAAAAAAAAACGAGGGCAAAGATGTTTCATGGATGTGTGGTGCTTCACTAGAAACACATCAAACATGTTAATGCTGCGTTACCCCGATATGCCAATCATTGGTGCAAGGAGAAAGACAACTTGTGTGCAACAACTTATCCCGCTGCTTTTAAGCCTCTTGACATAAACACAGACAGGACCAGAAACATCACCAAAACAACTCTGCTGGCGGACGTACTACAGCGTTACGGCGCCACACACAGGCCTGGTGGATGTACTACAGCGTTTAGAGTCGTTTTCAGTGGATCAGAGTGGACGCAGATATTTGCTGAAACGATGCCGTGTTTATGGAAATCTTTTTCAAAATGAACAAGAGAAAGATTGTTTTGGGATAAGCTCCGTTTCCATATGGACAAGGCCTAAGTCTGGACTGTCTGAATCACACCGTTTCTCCCACCTGACAGCACTCAACAGCCTGCAGGACACACCTTTGTTTAAAGTGTAAAGAGGCTGAAGCTCACTATGCACCTCCCCCCCACCCAACCAATATCAACAAACACACTGAGCCGAACCTGCCCACCAACAGTCAACTGATTTCACACTAGTGCGACCGCAGTGAAGGCGTTCACACCATCACTGGAACAAACAACAGCAGATTTGCTGCTATATTGAATCAGATGAAGGAAAAACTGAGGGAACAACAAACTCAATCTCTTTTAGGTTTTCTGCTGATTATATGAAAGACGCAACTTCAATATGTTTAAATAAATCATCAATAAGACAATTTGAGATTATTGAAGTGTATTACAGTGAATTAACAGATGAAACCAACTAATAACTGCAACTAAGCAACAACTTAAAATTGTACAAATCATATGAAATTATAAACAATATGATCAAATCAATTAAGATGGTCACATGACAACGTTAACTTTGGTTTGGTTGGTACAACACACTGATCATGTGGTTTATACACTCTCTGATCAAACAGTTCCTCATCACGTTTTCAGTCCTGAACATCATTATTCAAATTTTCATTATTTTGAGTTGTTTTTTTATTTAAGAAATGTATTTTTGGGGGTAATTTTAAAGAACTTTTGGCAGGAAATGATTATCAATTATAATTATTTACCTAAATATTCATCTATATTAATGAAAGTCTCAGAGCTGAAACTGTGTTGGCCTGAAAACACAAATAATGATGATTATGTCGTCTAACATTGACTCTGTTCTGTTTGTGTGTTTTAATGTAAGAAGCTGCAGCAGCCGCCTCGGTCTCAGATGAGGAAGAATAAAACCTCACATTCATCTCAGGAACCAACTATTGTGTAAATTATTGATTAATCCTCCTATTATTTCCTCAATTAATCTTCTGATCAATACGACTCCAGCGGTGAAAAATGTCTGGTACACCGACACCAAGGAATGAAATGTCAACACACACAAGAGGTGAAAAACGGTGCGTTAACACACACACACAGACACACAAACACACACAATCCCTCAGTAACCAGTCAGTAATCAGATCAATAGTTGCTTAAGGAGCAAAGTGATTAAAGCGAGTCGATGCCTGTGACAGTGTTAACGAGCTAATCTGGACTCTGTAACAGATTACACCAGGACGTCGGGGTAATCTACTGTCTCTACACACACACACACACACACACACGGTGTTAGCGTCGAGTGTGGTTTGTTAGTTCAACCAGCACTGGTCTTTATTATTAGTTAACAGCAGTTAATTGGCTCGACCATAACAACCGTCGCCGACTGACTGAGTAATGGAGTTACGCCATTGGTCGAACCTGAGTGTTATGACAGGTGAGAGGGAAACAATCCTGTTAAAGAGCAGTTTTCACCTTTTTAAACACATATTATATTATATTATACAGGGTTCCTACACATTTGAAATTTCCAAATTCCATACTTTCTCCAGACCCTAATTTCCAGACTTCTCGGTAAAAAAAAATCTAATAATTTGTGATATTTAAGTAAATAGATGTGCAAAATATTAAAAAAAAAACAAAAAAAACATGCAATTTATCTTGTTTTCATTATTTTGAATGTGAATGCCATTATGCAACCAAATAATTTCCAGGAGATTGTAGCTAGGTACAATAGCACATACAAAATAGTTAACCCAATAACTTCAGATAAGACCAAACCAAGATAAGATAAATAAAATAAAATAAATATATTTCCATACTTTTCATACTTGCATAGGAACCCTGAATATTACATTATTAATTATATTATATTATTTACTCATCTGAACAGGTGAGATGTTTAAAAATCAAACACACTGATCCAGCTGTGTCGGACAGATGTGACCTCACAGGTGTTTCATTAGACTCAACTCATCATCAATTCAATTTTAATTCATCAATCAGTATTTTTAGACCAGCAGAAAGTCATTGATTATTAATAACTGAGACAATGAGTCCATTAACAATGCAGCCAGGTCAGTTATTGATCTGACTGGTGTTTATTTAAAGATATTAAATAGTTAGGACAAATTATTAAACCTAAATATTATGGAAAATATGGGATGTTTGTGATAATACTCTGGCTTCTCCCACTACACCTGAGGACCCGAGGCCTGGATGTGATTGGCTGTGGAGCTCAGCAGTGATGTATTATTTATTCATTTATTACATCTGAATGAGTTCAAACACTCACAGGTCGATTGATTTAATTATTGATCTACAATCACAGGAAATAAGAGTGAATGAAGTGAATGAATCGTTAGAACATCTCAGAGTTTTTACTGTAAAGTTCGTTAAAAACAGGAAAGAAAACGTTGCTGTATTAAAACGTCAGCTGATGATCAGTTTTATTTATTTATAACAACACATGACAGTGATATTTGTACCACGAACCATTAAAAGACTAAAAGCCATCGTCTGCTCTATATTATTGATTCATCAACAAACCGCTAATCAGATAAAAACTGTGTCAACTCTGAGAAAAAGTGGAAAATATCACAAACCAAACCAATAATTGTTTGATTAATTTTCCAGATTATGAGTCGTGTTGTGGTATATTTGGTAAAGATACGACCACTTCCACAAATGTTTCTTAAAAAGCATCTCAACACTCATTCCAGTCCAGTTATTTTTTAAACACCAACACAAACACAACTCATTCTCCTTAATGAGACTCTGGTGAGATCATCACCTGAACCACATCTGGTTTTATAGGAAGATTATAAAAACCACTGCTGGGATTAAACATCCACATTATCCCACAAATACTGATTTATAAACTCTTCCTGAGATAAAATATTCATATTGTGTTGTTTAGGAATGAATATGAACATGTTTTCTTTGCATTATTATTATTCAAGGTCTGAAAAGACTTGATATTTTTTGTTATTTTGACCTGTTTTTGACATTTTTAGGGAGGAATGTTGTTAGTGTCAGTTTTAAAGGGATAGTTCACCCAAAATTCAAATTTCACTCATTATCTCCTCCCCCTCATGTGGACTAAGGGCTGGGAGAAGTTTCAGAGTCCTCCGTGGCTTCTCTGAGTTACAGGGGGTCTCGGCGTAGCAGTGCATGTCCATATGACGGTTGCAAATGGATACCAACTGTCTTCGTAACAAAAAGACACACCAAAAAACATCCAGATACCTCCATGCTGCTCGTATGTAATGTCCGTCTTGTATTGAAGCCCCGACATGAGAAATTGTTCCTTGTTTTTTTTTTAATAAGTCTATATTTTAAGCTTGTTTGTAGCGGAAGCTCCCAGTGAATTGAGACTGAGACACTGGGAGCTTCCGCTACAAACAAGCTTAAAATATAGACTTATTTAATTTTTTTCGGAACAATTTCTCATGTTGGAGCTTCAATACAAGAGGGACATTACGTACGAGCAGCATGGAGGTATCTGGATGTTTTTTGGTGTGTCTTTTTGTTACGAAGACAGTTGGTATCCATTTGCAACCGTCATATGGACATGCACTGCTACGCCGAGACCCCCTGTAACTCAGAGAAGCCACGGAGGACTCTGAAACTTCTCCCAGCCCTTAGTCCACATGAGGGGGAGGAGATAATGAGGGAAATTTGAATTTTGGGTGAACTATCCCTTTAATTACTTAGTTTAAAGGAGCCACGGTCGCGTATAAGTTCATGTGCAAGATCATTCTCTAAAGCAAATTCAGTGTCCCTGTTAAAGGCAGGTAATTTTGAAGTAATCTAAAAGTAATCCAGAAAGTAGGCTATTCAGATTACATTGCTTTACTTGAGTAATCCAAATACATTACAGATTACTTTTCAGGACATGTAATCAGTAATCTGTAGGGGAATACATTTTAAACTTCAATGTTGTAGTCTATGTGCCCTGGTGTCTTTCTCCCATGTTTTTAGTCCATGTGTTGTGTGTTTGTCTTCCTTATTTTTAAATCCATGTGTAGCTACTGTCTACCATCAAATAGGACCACAATGGAAATAAACCTTTGGGCTTTATTGTGTTTTTAATCCTTTTGAACACTTGTCTAATGTTGTTCAATAAAGTTTTCAATTCAATTTTCAAAAGTAAACGCTGATAGTCAATAATGAGCTGATCGATCGGAGGTGCAGTGGCTGACTGAGTTTAAACAGCTGCAGACTCTCACTCCCTCGGCTCAGCAGCCAATCACAGCCTCTCTCTCTATTTCTCTCTGTGTGTCTCTGCTCAGCTTCAGATAAAGTAAACAAACCGAGTCCCGGCTGCTCGTTAACGCGCGCGCCCTTTATTCACCTACACACACACACACACACACACCGGAGGCACGCGGCTGTTTGCAGGTATAATCCAGGTAGCATGGATTCACACACACCAACAGAGAGAGTCTGCAGCCTGCATCATCATCATCCTCATCCATATTCTCTCGGTCTATCCGTGCACAAAGGGCCGGTCGGTGTGTGTGTGTGTGTGTGTGTGTTGTGTTTCCTGCAGCTTTTTGCTCCAATAACTAAAAAAAAAAACACACAGTTTGACCAGTCAACTCTCTGCAGACTGGGATCAACTGGGTTGGTTAAATTAAATGAGTCCGGTGCTGCTGCTGCTGCTTGGTTGGTTGGTTGGAACAAAACCCTGCAGCAGCCACACCGGAACAGTTTATAAACATGCCTGTGAGTGTGTCTGTATGTGTGTAAATTAACGGAGAGAGGCTGCAGCTCCCTGACCTTGGCCCGTCTCTCCCTCCTTCTCCTTCTCAGCATGAACATAACATGAATGTGTCGGGGACAAAGCGGGGCTTCTCCTCCTTCCTCCCTCGGCCGACATTTCCTCCCCTTCCTCCGGCCTGATTCCCCCCGATTCAACCCGCGGAGAAACACACAAAACACACAAAACAACCGGCCAGAAGCAGCTGGAGAAGCGGCGGCAGCAATGAGGGGGAGAAAGGGGTGAGAACCGTCGGTGTGTGTCCGACATGATGCTCGCAGCAGAGCGGGACAACACCTCCCCACCCAGCCTCGACTCTCACTGAGCCCCTCATCTCCATCGGAAAATGGCTTTCCCTCCGCAGCAGCAGAAGAGCCATTTTCCCCCCATGCTAACGGAGCTAGCTGCTCTGCTCTGTCTACCGTTACCCACACAAACACAGCCTGCTAGCCCGCCTGCTGCAGCCCCCAGCCCGGGTAAACACCCTCCGACCGCCGATCACACGGTGCAGATTAAAGAACCGGGTCAATCCGGATTAGATTCTGTCTTTTTTTTAGTTAAAAAAATCTTGCATTTTGTGGATAAAAGCTATTAAAAAAATAGGAAAAACAGGCAGAAACACGGCCGAGCTAGCGCTAGCATTAGCATTAGCTCCTGGTGGCTAGCTAGCTAGCAGCAGCAGTTGCCCCCCCGCGATGACAGAGGGGGGGAGAAAACGGAAGTTCAACACTACAAAATGGCACAACAACAACAACAACACAATTACAACACAGATTAAACCGACTGTGTGTTTTTATTTCCAGGCGGTAATTAATAAATAAATAAATCCCCACCGCTGAGGTTAGCGCCGCCGCTGCAGCAGCTAGCCTAGCCTAGCCTAGCCTAGCATCCCGAGGCTAGCCCGGAGCTACACAAAGATCTCGACACACACACACACACACACCGCGGCCCCCGCTTCACTCCGCGTTAAAAACCCTCGTTTTTCTCTCCGTTTCCCGCTCCAGGCTCACACACTTACCCCTCGGTCGGCCCCTGCCCCGCGGTGTGGACGACGCAGCGGCGCGGAGCTGCAACACGGGACAGTTTCACGGATTAGACATGGTTATTATTTCTCCTCCCGCTGCTCAAACCGCCGACTTTTGCTGCTGCTGCTGCTGCTGCTGCTCGGGTCTTCCCCCCCCTTCGCCTCTCCTCTCCTCGCCGCGCCGCTCCGACGCTCCGACGCGCACTTCCTGAGCGGCAGCGAACACGGCGACGCGTCATCATGCGCAGAACAAAATACAATAAAATAAAATAAAATAAAAATATTTCAGTTCAGCAGCAGTCTAGTCTAGTGTAGTCTCACCCGGGTCAGCAGCAGCGCGGATCTCAGTCAGACTTGTTGTTGTTGTTGGCGCAGTTCGGCCCCTCAAACCAAACCGAGCCGAGCCGAGCCGAGCCAGGCTGCTGGACTGGATGGTCGCGGGGCAAATGACACACTGAGGTCATTTTACCAAAACCAAAACCAAAGGCTGTGGCACCGTGGAAACCGACCAGGGTCCACTGATGGGCCTCTTATCAATTCATCTATTAGTTTTAACCAGAACAAAGAGATCAGATCACATCACCCCAGCAGTGAAGTTGGATATTTGACAGACATTTGCTCCTTCTCAATAGGCCTACATAAAAAATTCATAGAAAATATAAGATGTGTTCAAATGCAATAAACAGAGGTGTGTGTTGTGTTGGTTTTGAGCCAACAGGTCACATGACCTGGGAGTTATTGAGCTACAATGCTCATATTTACAGTATAAAATACTTAATTTTACATCTCTAAATATTTATTATTAATTTATTTCATGTAAATATGAGCCTTATAGCTCAATAACTCCCAGGTCATGTGACCTATTTGCTCAAAATCAACACAGGACAGAATATCTAAGCCTCCTCTATTACACACACCTGTATTTATTGCATTTAAACACATTTCATATTTTATATGAATTTTGAATGTATTTTATAGGCTACTGTAAATATGAGCATTATAGCTCAATAACTCCCAGGTCATGTGACCTGTTGACTCAAACACACAGGATGGTAGGGCTAAGCCTCCTCTACTACACACACCTCTTTTTATTGCATTTGAACACATCTTATATTGAAATTTTAATGTATTGAGAAGGAGCGAATGTCTGTCAAATATCCAACTTAAAGCAATACTTACCGATCTGGCATTTCACTCAGCACAGCACAAACATTTGAAAATCAACAGCTCCACCTCCCTCACAAGTCCCACCCACCTCTCCCTCCTGCCGCATCTCCACGAGCCCCCTCCCTCCCTGCTGCATGCGTTGGCATGGCAACGGTAAACAGAACAGGAACGCGAGTGAAACGGGAACAACACAAACACAACACCGGAGTTTTAAACCGTATAAACGGACTCAGTGATGATGACTGATGAGTTTTATAATAAACTGTTGTTAGCCTACTGCTACTGGAGACGCAGGGGAAGTGATTGTTACAGATTACAGTTCTCAACGAGCCGGGCTGGCGGCCGGACCAGCGCCACCTGATGCGCTGGTTCAGGCCGAAAATAAATCCAGACCGAGCCAAGTCGAGCCGCGCCGGTCCGGAGTTCAACCGGGTCCGGACCGCTGAGAACTCACAGAGCTAACAGTAGCCTAGCCGTTAGCACAGAGCTAACAGTAGCCTAGCCGTTAGCACAGAGCTAACAGTAGCCTATATAGCTACTAGCCGTTAGCACTGGATGCTTTATAGACACATGTGACTTCCTGTGTTTACGTATCGGGGCTGCTCACTATAACGTTACAATATCAGACATGAAACTCCGCGACCAGCTGCGGCTGCAGTTATTGGTCTTTTAAAAAACTATTTATTTCCAAAAACCTTCTTTCTTGTGTGTTGTGACTCTAGTCTCCTCTGCTCTGTGTGTCCTGCTACTGCTCTGTCAATAAGCGTTCTTCCTGGTCGGGAGGGGGAAGAGGAGGAGAGGGGTGCGCAAAGTGATTACATATTAAGTAGGTTCGGTCGCTCGTCAAATCTTATTAATCGGACCGAATAATATTATTGGTCAGACTTTTCTCAGAATTATATGAGAATGAAAAAATGATGAGTTTTTAACCCTGTTGGGTTTCTCTTACATTTTAATGTATCATCAGATTATTAATAGCATTTTAACTTAGACAAAGAAATGTGCAAAAGTTCCAGAAAGGTAAGTATTGCTTTAAAACTAACTTCACTGCGGTAGTTCTTAGACCTTACATTGGCTCCCAGTCAGCTACAGAATAGATTTTAAAGTTCTGCTACTGGTTTACAAATCACTGAATGGATTAGGTCCAGAATACATGAATGACATGTCAGTAGAGTCTAAACTACATGAATGACGTGTTAGTAGAGTCTAAACTACATGAATGACATGTTAGTAGAGTCTAAACTACATGAATGACATGTCAGTAGAGTCTAAACTACATGAATGACATGTCAGTAGAGTCTAAACTACATGTTAGTAGAGTCTAAACTACATGAATGACATGTTAGTAGAGTCTAAACTACATGAATGACATGTTAGTAGAGTCTAAACTACATGAATGACATGTCAGTAGAGTCTAAACTACATGAATGACGTGTTAGTAGAGTCTAAACTACATGAATGACGTGTTAGTAGAGTCTAAACTACATGAATGACATGTTAGTAGAGTCTAAACTACATGAATGACATGTCAGTAGAGTCTAAACTACATGAATGACATGTTAGTAGAGTCTAAACTACATGAATGACATGTCAGTAGAGTCTAAACTACATGAATGACATGCTAGTAGAGTCTAAACTACATGAATGACATGTTAGTAGAGTCTAAACTACATGAATGACATGTCAGTAGAGTCTAAACTACATGAATGACATGTTAGTAGAGTATAAACTACATGAATGACGTGTCAGTAGAGTATAAACTACATGAATGACATGTTAGTAGAGTCTAAACTACATGAATGACGTGTCAGTAGAGTCTAAACCCAGTAGAGCTCTGAGATCTACTGACTCAGGTCAGATAGTGGAGCTCAGAGTTCAGACCAGACACATTTAGCTGTGATGCTGCAACAACTGGAACAAACTACCAGCAGAACTGAGATCAGCCCCAACTGTCAGCACTTTTAAATCCAGGTTAAAAACATTTCTCTTTCCACATGCTTATAGCTGAGCTCTTTTTAAGAACTTAAAACTTTATCTATTTTATTTTATTTTACTTTTATTGGCTCTTGCTTTTAACTCTGTTTTTAGTGTTTTATGCTTCTTTTTTCAAATGTTTTGTCTTTATGTAAAGCACATTGAGTTGCCTTGGTATGAAATGCGCTGTATAAATAAAGATGCCTTGCCTTGCCTAGTGATTGACTATCTATCTCTATAGCCTATTGATAAGAGCACACACACGCGTTCATAACACAAGATACAAAAATATATGACCTTTCTATAAATAGCAGTTTTTGTTTCAATGAGCGTTTTTATTCTGAGAATATTATTTATTGATGTCGGCCTGTTGATCACAGAGAGAAACTGACTGAACGGAAAAGGGCTGATTTGATAGGTAGAAAAATACATGAAAAGAGCACACACTAAAAACATGATTATTGATGATGCTGAATCCATTTCTGACATTTTCAAAATTCTAAATGGCTGTCTAAACCGGAAGTGACCAGATTTTAACCGCCAGTGGGCTGGTTTTGATATAATACATCCATGGTTTTGATGGATTTCATCTGGTCACTTCCGGTTTAGACAGCCATTTTGAATTTTGAAAATGTCAGAAATGGATTCAGCATCATCAATAACCCCTAAAACCACTCCAATATTGCCCAGATCAGCCAAGTCAATTTTGTTGAAATATTGCCCATATGATCATGTATGCTAAATAATGTCAGTTATGCTAATTGCCCAATATATATAAGTTAGCATCCGGCAGTTTCTGAATACTGGGGACCCATACTCTATATTTCTAACATAAAACTTTGGGGTACTCAACATTTCCGGGTACTCATTGTTGGCAAGTAGACTATATCTATATATATATCGAATATTAAAAGTAACCGAACTGAAGGATATGAAACAGGAATATGAAATATTAAACATCTGTTTATTAAGTGTGATGATATATGAAGTGAAGGCCAAGTGATTTTATTGATTATGATTAGATCAATATCTAATTGAGAGGCTGTAAAATCACTGATTTGTTTCCTCCTCCACATTTAGACTAATGATCAATTATTAATCTCTGACTGCGTGTGAGTGTTACAAACGTGGGTTAAACAGTAGGAGAAATTAAAAACAAAACAAAACACTGAGGCCAATCAGGTCAAATCAATAAACATATTGATCAGCTAATTGTTTTAATAGGCAGAGGTGAAGCATTCATATTAAACAACAAATAGATAGATATTTTTCTCGTGGGGAAATTGGGAATATTGTTTTATAAACTTTATTTACACAAAGTAGTGTACAAGGAAACTGTCCATACAAAGAAGGAATGCTCGAGGTAATGCAGAGTAGTGCAGGAATCAAATAAAAAATATCGACAGAAAGAAAAAACAATTAAATAAAGATAAAATAAATAATAATTAAAGAAACAAAACAAAACAATAGATCACAAGTCAAATTCATGACATAAGGCTAATGTTTGGATTTTTTTTTGCAATAAAGTGTGTCTAGATATGATTTACAGTAAGAGATGAGGACAAAAAGTTTGTTTTTTTCTTTTGAACATTTGCTGGTGTGTAGCTGTATGGAATTTGGCCAATAGAATAAAAAGGTTGATAATAAATAATTTCTTTGCGGGTATTTTCTTATCAAAAGAATACTACTACTACTTCTACTACTACTAGGCTACTACATCTCTTTTTTTTTTTTCTTTTTTTTTTTAAGGCAAATTTTATTGACAATTCAGGTATTACATTTAGTAAAACATACAAAACAAAGAACAATACAATGCCAGGGGGTCGCAGTATTCAAAATAGTATACAAAACATTGCTATTAATCCAATAAAATATTAGGCTATCTAAAATGCATAACTCAGTGGTTTTAATAGCTTTTTTGTTTGATGAATATTGAATAGTTATTAAGTATTGTTTGAGTTCCTTCTCAAAAATTAAGAACAATGGATTGTGATTAGCGAATTTGGATTTGTGTATGTGGTATTTTGCAAGTAGAACAAGCATGTTGATGATGTAATAATGATCTTTGTTATTCGCAGGATAAGAGTGGAACCCAAACAGCACATTCACATATGTAAGAGACACACCAGACAAGATATTCTGAGAAATAAAAGTACAAATATCTTGCCAGAAAGCAGATGAAAAGGGGCAGGACCAGAACAGATGATAAAGATCTTCTTCACATTGTTTGCAGAATGAACAGTTCACATCAATGTCTTTTTTGTATCTACGTAAAAATAGTTTGCAGGGATAAAATCTATGGATAGGCTACTACATCTCCCAGAACACCTTGCGCCACTGGTGACGCCATCTTCCCTCGCCTTCCTCTTTGAATCGTCGGTGTTCAGGCGGTGGTTGTCGCAGCTTGGTCCTGGTCCTGGTTCTGGTTCTGGTTCTGGTTCTGCAGCAGCTGTGTGTCTCGGTTCGGCAGCATGGGTCCGGTAGAGGTGAGCTCCGTCCCCGGTGGTCTGAAGCCCCGGACCGGGACCGGAGAGCGGCCCGGTCGGTGGCGGTGTTTGTCTGTTTGTCTGTTTGTTTGGCGCCTTGTGTTGTTCTGTTGTTGTTAGTTAGTCTACTCTGACTCTGCACGAGGACACGGTGCTGTAGAGGTTAAATAAATCCACAGTCACGGTACCGGGTCAAGATGAGTCAGTACCGATCAGTATCGATAGGGTTAAATTAAGAAACACTGAGATTTACAACTGAACCTGGATCAAGTGAAGGCAACACGCAGGTTAGACAAGGCACGTTTATTTATATGAGAGAGGAGGAGGAAAGGAGAGAGGGAAGGAGAGAGGAGGGGGAGGAAAGGAGAGGAGAAAGAAGAGAGGAGGAAAGGGAAGAAAAGGAGAGAGGGAAGGAGAGAAGAGGAGGAAAGGAGAGGGGAGGGGGAAAGGATAGAGGAGGAGGAAAGAAGAGGGGGGGAGGAAAGGAGAGAGGAGGTTGAGGAAAGGAAAGAAAAGGAGAGGAGGGGGAGGAAATGGAAGGAGATAGGAAGAGGAGGAAAGGAGAGGAGGGAGATGGGGAAAGGAGGATGAGGGAGGAGGAAAGAAAAGGAGAGGAGGGAGATGGGAAAGGAAAGAGGAGGAAAGGAGAGGAGGGAGAAAGGAGATGAGAGGGGGAAAGGAGAGAGGAGGGGGAGGAAAGAAAAGGAGAGGGGGAAGGAGAGAAGAGGAGGAAAGGAGAGAGGAGCGGGAGGAGAGGAGAGGAGGGGGAGGAAAGGAGAGAGGAGGGGGAAAGGAGAGAAGAGGAGGAGGAAAGGAGAGGGGAGTGGGAGGAAAGGAGAGAAGAGAAGAGGAGGAAAGGAGAGAGGAGGGAGATGGGAAAGGAGAGGAGGAGGAAAGAAAAGGAGAGAGGAAGAGGAGGAGGAGGGGGGGAAAGGAAAGGAGAGAAGAGGAAGAGAGGAGATAGGAGGGGGAGGAAAGGAAAGAAAAGGAGAGAGGAAAGGAGAGAAAAGGAGGAAAGGAGAGAAGAGGGGGAGGAAAGGAGAGAGACGGAGGAGAGAGGAGGGGGAAAGGAGAGAGGAGGAGGAGGAGGAAAGAAAAGGAGAGGGGGAAGGAGTGTGAGTGCAGCAGTGTCGTGACGTGACCAGGAGGTGGCGCCACAGTGAAGTGAATGACTGTATCAGCTGGTGAGATGATGATGATGATGATAATTAGGGGTGGGACGATATGGGTAACTCACGATTCGATACTGTGGCGATATTTGGCCCGCGATAACGATAATATCACGATACACGATATCTGCGATATTCGATATATTGCAAGAAATTTCATCAACGATATATCACGATATACTGTATGTGACTGAAAAAAAAAAACATAAAAAGGAAAAATTCTCGTGCATTTATTCCAAAACTTCGTACAATGTACAAATGAATAAACACTGTACAGCTGGAGACATTAAAGTGCATGAACATTAATAACATGTCTTATGTAAACCAGGACAGTGCTTTATGATACTTAAAGCAGAAGTGAGTGATATATTTGTGTTAATATAAGTCTTAAATAGTTATATCTTCCGACAGCAATCACTTCTATAGAGTGTTTGGACTGAAACACGGGTCTGTCAGTCACTCTGCTCTGCTCTGAGCCGAAGAGAAAACTTTTATCGTATCCTACAGTTTTTATCCAATGAGGAGAGAGAACGGCATGCAGGGCTGTGTGTGCAGCCAAGGAACGCCGTGAATGTGGCGACGTAGGGACGAGGACTGTTATGGTGCGTTCAAGGAAACTCGTATTTTTCCGACCGTGAAGTGGTACCAGTTCGATCTGGTACGAGTTCACCGGTCGGAAGTTACGAGTGGCCGTTATAGTGACTTTCACCGGTAAAACAGGTCGGAGAAACACGAGTGGGTTGCCTGGAACGCTACAAAGTCGTAAGTTGTGACTTGAAGCTGTAATTTACGATTTCAAAAGCCTGCCTGGAACGCAGCATTAGCGAAAACGACCGGATCACTCACTTCTGCTTTAAAAGTCAGTAGCAACATGTTTTATGTAATTTTCCATTCATGGTATTTAAAAACCAGCTGTCAGAGAGAGAACAGCCTCTTTGGTGATAAGAAGAACAAGTTCTCTAGTGTAGGACATGAGGAGAAAAAACATGCAGGTTTTCTGTAACATTATAAGACAGCGCCCCCCCCCCCACCCCCCTCCCTCACCAGGCTGAATGAACGGGCGATTGGGGGAAAAAAAACAAAAAACTCGCTAGTGGAAGCGGCAGCTCTACGTCGCGCACAACCGCAACAACAGCAACTACAACTTCCTCCTACAAATGTACGACCGCCGGTGTGACGTGCAGACGCAGTGGGACGACTCATGTCTCAGACCGGATCATGTAAATCCAGCTGCAGAAATGTCCGGGGGACGGGAGCGCCGCGGTAACCGTAGTAACTCACACACACACAGAGAGAGACACATACGCCTGTCTGTGTGGTTGCTGTATATTTTACCTTCGCAAAACAGTTCTTGCAGATTATATTCTTTATCCAGTGTTCTCCTGTCATCTGTTTCGTAACAGCCAAAGTGGGTGCACACCATGGATGTATTATATTAACGGTCCACACTTTAGAGTGGAAACTCTGGTGGAAACTTGCGGATGGGTCTTCTTCTTCTGTTGTTGTTCTGTTGTTCTGCTGTTGTCTTCTTCTTAAAGCAGATATCAGCTTCACGGCCGTTTCGGCTAATGCTGCGTTCAAGGCAGGCTTTTGAAACCGTAAGTTACAGCTTCAAGTCACAACTACGACTTGGTAGCGTTCCAGGTAACCCGTAGCTCGTGTTTTTACCATCCTGTTGTCTGTGAAAGTTCCCTATAACGGCCACTCGTAACTTCCGACCCGTGAACTCGTACCAGATCGAACTGGTATGACTTCACAGGAAGGAAAAACACAAAGTACGAGTTTCTTTGAACGCACCATGAGTTAGCAGCCCCCGCCCTTGTCAGGCATCAATTGGTCCTCGTGCTACGTCACCACATTCACGCGCATCCCTTGGCTGCACACACAGCCCTTCATGCCGTTCTCTCTCCTCATTGGATAACACTTGTATCCCACAAGGAAAATTTTCTCCTCGGGTTACAGCAGAGCAGAGTGACGGAGAGACTCGTGTTTAGGCTGAAATACTTCATGTAAGTGATTGCTGACGGAAAATAGGACTATTTAGGACTTATATTAACAAAAACATTCCACTGATATCTGCTTTAAGTTAAGTTAAGATTCCTTTATTTGTCCCACAGTGGGGAAATTTACATTTGTGCAGCAGCAGCAACAAATAGCAACAGGATAAGAGAGAAAAACAGAATAAAACAAAAGGAATAAAAAAACATCACACAACAATAATTGCAGTAAAGTGCAGTAGCCTATGTGCAATAGTCCAAGTTTCTGCCGCTACTCACGCCTACTTTACCCTCATTTACGGGATTAGCGCCCCCACAAAAAGGACAGGAGAGATTAAGTACTGACGGTGACAACGGGGTAAATCCATAATGTGTTGTAACAAAATATCGATATTTGCCGTCAGTGTATCGATTATTTATTGCGACAGAGAGCACAACAATATATTGCAATATCGATTTTTTTCCCCACCCCTAATGATGATGATGATGATGATGATGATGCTGATGATGATGTCACAGTGACATCACGGTGACATCACAGCAGCGGTGACATCACAGTGTGTCCTGTCCACAGCTCCTCCACATGTCCGTCTTCTCTCAGAGTTTCTCTCCCTGCGGCCGATTCCTGGCGGCGGGAAACAACTACGGAGAGATCGCCCTGTTCAGGTGAGACCACACACCTGTCACCTGACCCGGTCCAGACCACCTGTCACCTGGTCTTAAAGGGACAGTTCAACATTTAGTCAAACTGGCCCATCACCATAATCCCTATAGTCACAGCAGTAGGTTCGTTACCTTTAATTGTCGGTGCAAGCTGTTTTTAGAACGGCGGAGCAGAGCCGTGAGCTGCTCAGAGCTACGCTACGGAGGCTCATTATGGGATTTCTTGGTTTCCCTCATCAAACTCATCAAATACACAATCCAACAACTCCACAACGCTCTGGTGGACAAGTTGTGAGCTGCACATTCACCACGCTATGAGATAATAACACAACGTTACCACACAGAGTTGTTGTAGAGGGAAATTCATGTAAAACCACTGATGCACGTTGCCTTCAGGGACAGTTTTTCATCAACAGTCTCTGTATTTCCCTCTAAAACAACTCTGTCTGGTAACGTTGTGTTATTATCTCATAGCGTGGTGAATGTGCAGCTCACAACTTGTCCACCAGAGCGTTGTGGAGTTGTTGGATTGTGTATTTGATGAGTTTGATGAGGGAAACCAAGAAATTCCCTTAGCGTAGCCCTGAGCAGCTCACGGCTCTGCTCTGCCGTTCTAAAAACAGCTTGCACCGACAATTAAAGGTAACGAACCTACTGCTATGACTATAGGGATTATGGCAATGGGCCAATTTGACAAAATGTTGAACTATCCCTTTAACGTGTTGATGTGTTGCAGCCTGTCAGCAGCTCTGAGTCCAGACGCCACCGTGCAGAGTCAGAAACCGGTCCTGACCTTCACAGGTGAGTCCAGACTGATGTTCTAGTCCTGGTCCTGGTCCAGGTCCTGGTCCAGGTCCTGGTCTTGGTCTTAGTTCTGGTCCTGGTCCTAGTCCAGGTCCTGGTTCTGGTTCTGGTCCTGGTCCTGGTCCAGGTCCAGGTCCTGGTCCTGGTCCTGGTCCTGGTCCTGGTCCTGGTCTTAGTTCTGGTCTGATGAGTCTGTCCTCTCCTCCAGCTCACCAGGGCCCCGTCTTCTCTCTGCTGTCCACCGACCGCCAGCTGCTGAGCGCCGGACACGGGGAGGTCAGCGCCTGGAGCTGGACGGAGCTCATCAAGAAGGTGAGACGGGGGACAGGTGAGAGACAGGTAGTCTCACCTGTCTCTCACCTGTCCACATGTTGATCATGTTAACTCTTTCACGACCAACCGTTTTTTTTACAGATTATGATAATAGACACTCTCAGGTCCGCTGTGTGAATATGGTTCCTCTGATATCAGGGACGCTTATTTCATGACCAATGAGGTGACTTGTGTGAATCGTTCAGATCCGAAGAGTTTTTTTTTTTTTTTTTTGGGGGGGGGTCTCAGCGTCTCAGCTGGGGTCAGTAAAATGTTTTTCTAACAGTGACAGTGACAATCACGTGAAACTGAGGCGAACTCATTCATGGTCTCTGATTATACTGATAACAGCCGACCTCCAATGTGGACGCGACGTGCGCGCTCATTAAAGCGGCGCGTAGCCGCGTGCAGTTGGTGCGACGGCGACGCCGTTTTTTCCCCCCCTTCCCGTCCGTGGAGCTGTGCGCCGCGGACATGCACGGTTCCCTACGTTGCTGTGTCAGGCAGGTGTTTCCACGGAGCTCTGCCCCGTTTCAGAGGTGAAGGAAGCCCTGAGTGGAAAGACGTCGCCTCCGCGATGTAGAATGTGTTCAATTAAAGTGAAACTAACACATTATATAGGCCTATATGTCCATTACATACTGAATGAAACATCCCATGTCTTTATTTATTCAGTTTATTTTAATAGTAATAATTATGACTAACATTCAGTGAAGACCTAAAAATCAGTATCTCCAAAATGGAAATAGGAAGGACATTTTCACCGGCGGCCAGTCACACAGCAGTGTCACGGAGCTGCTGCGCTGCGGCCAGAGACCCACACCGCTGCACCGCTGCACCACTGCACCGCTGCACCGCTGCTCTCCACGCTGCCCCCCCCCCAGATTTACCTACAAATATATTTATTTAGCCGTAGAAATGATTTGGGAGCAGTGTTAATTTTGTCAGCTATTTTTCAATTTAGTTTTAGTCTTAGTCTTGTGTCAAATGCCCTTATAAGTTTTAGTCATATTTAGTCAGCTTGTATTCTTTTTTGTTTAGTCACATTTAGTCGACGAAAAGTCTTGGCATTATAGTCTAGTTTTAGTCAAAGAAAATCCAAAGTATTTTAGTCTAGTTTAGTCAATAGTCTTTTTTTAGTCTTTGAAAGCAGATTGACAGTAGGCTAATGTTAATCACAACTAATCTACTCAAACCAATATTGACAGGCAGCTGTCAGATGAGCCAACTTTCCAGCTTGTGTGTGCGTTTGTGTAGGCTATTTGTCAGTATCTAAACAGAGATGCACACACACACACACACACACACACACACACACACACACACACACACACACACACACACAGCGCAGAAGCGACCGACCAGTGCGGAGATGCGTCCACGCCAGGGACACACCGGCCGCAGAAGCGAAGCGGAGCCCTTTGATGTTAACGATTGTGTCGTTCACACCAGCGCCGCGGCGCAGCCCCGTGTGATCCTGTCAAGCTGGGCAGGAAGTCGCACAAAGAAACAACGAGAGAATCCGGTTAATTTTCAAAATAAAACACGGCGATTGACAAATGCAATGATATGAACGGGAGGCTCCGGCTCGCACATGATCTCCGTTGCTCGGAGCTTCGCAGCGATTCTGCTGCCGGTTTACAGCGCCGGCAGCCCCCCTGCAATGGCCATGCGCCCCCCGCCCCCCATAACCAGTTTGTAGCCTACTCGCCGCACAGAGCACATAGTGTGTGTGTGTGTGTGTTCCTCACTCAGGCACACACACACACACCCCTGGCAGCAGCGCAGGAGGATAAAAACATGACATGCATCCAGTGATGTGGCAATTTTTGGATTGTAGCTAATTTAAAAGTCTGTGACGAAAAAAGAAAGAGACATTTTATTAAGTTTTTATTTGATTAAGTAGATTTCGTCTCGTCTTTTTTCGTCAACAAAAATGCGTGTAAATTTCGTCACAGTCAGTGTTTAAGGGCATTGATTTAGTCTCGTCTTCGTCTCGTTTTCGTCATGAAAAAAACCATCGTTGACGAATATTTTTCGTCTCGTCTCGTCTGACGAAATTAACACTGTTTGGGAGACATGGCACACTGCAGAGTAGCGGTAAAATGAGCAGATTGCCACTTGACACAAAAGTGTGTTTTTCTCTGAAACTAGAGCGGGAGCTCCGTTTTTGGAGAAACCCAGCTCTCTTCTCCTCCTTCGTACTCACGAACCAAACGGCGGAAAAACTCTCCGTTTTTTCGAGGAGCACGTTGGAAAGTCACTCTTCAACCACGTGAATACCGTTTGTTTCTAGGTGACGTACAGAGTTCGGTTCGACGTGAGATAAAAGGTAAACAAATAGCCAAAAACGTGTGGTCCTGAGCGGATGTGCTGAGGAATTAGTGTGGTCGCAAAAGAGTTAATGTTGTTGTTTACGTGGATGACATCAGCTGATCAGTGACTTCCTGTCTCCTCAGAACGTCAAACCTCTGTGGACAAAGAGACCAGACTACAGGTGAGTTTAGCCTCAGCAGGTGTCCTCAGTCTGTCTTAAAGGTATAGTACGTAGTTTGTAGTTATTTCGTGATCCGATTGAATTGTGCGGTTCGGTGCGTCGCCCACTTCTGTATTTGTAACGACTTGTAACAACTCATTCTAAGGAACCAGAAAGCTTTCATTTGTAGCAGCTGTGATTCACCTTCAGTCAAATACGGATTTATGAAAGACAGGTTTGATTTTTGATCAGAAAAAGACAAATAAGTTACAGACTGGGACTTTAAATGTGTCTTCAGTCTGTCCTCAGGTCTCCACTAGCCATGTTTCCATCCAAAGTGATTCGAATTACTGGGAAATGTGCATTAAAAGAAATTTGAATCCTGTGTGTTTCCATCTACGGAGTTTGGATTTGAACACATTAGCGCGATTTAGCGCATATGTTTATTACCGTCATAACGCGACCTGTCTGAGAGAGAGAGAGAGAGACTTTATTAATGAACGCTGGATTCGCTGGTTGATAAGTTTGGTTTTTACTGAGGAGGAACTATGAAGAACTGTGCAGTAACATCATTATGAAGGTGTGTGGGGGCTTTTATTTTGCCGTGGCGATGCCACAATTAATTACATGTAGTAAAACCCTGATGTTGTCTAGTGAATGAACTGCAACACGGGAGCAGATGGGGTGAAAGTGGCTACGTCACTTAATTCGCATACAGCTGTTTCCATCCCATTCCAATCAACCAACACCTGTCCATAGCAGCGTATTTCAGTTTGTGCGAATCAGGGGATTTTAATTCGAATCACTGCGTTTCCATCAGGGACAGCTCTCCATCCCGACACACCTCCACTCAGACACCCCGCTGTTCCGAAATACCCCCACTTCGAAACACCGCTGTTCCGACAGCTGACTGAGGGAGGTGCTTTGGTTGGGTTTAGGCAATGAAGAAAGGAGTTGGTTAAGTTTAGTAAAAAGACCAGGTAGAGGCTAGACAGGCTAGAAGCAGAATGAACATTATGTCATTAATATGAAGTATTTGCCTGTTTTGCAGTTAATTATGCACATGATCCGTTTGACCCCAAAAAGGAAAAAAGGATCAATGCGCACTGCACAGCCTCCAGTTCCGATTACGTCCATCTGTCCGTTCGGAGTGGGGGGGTTTCCCCAATAGCCTTATCGGAATAGCGGGGTCTTTAGAAAAATATTAAAATGAATGGAAGTCTATTTTCGGAAAGGCGGGGCTTCGGAAAGGCGGGGTGTAACCGTTTCCATCATCATTTTCTGATGCGATACATCTAGATGATCTGAACACGCTGATGGAAACACAACTAGTGTCTGTCTCTGTCCTCAGGTCCAGTCTGGAGATTCCTGAGATCAACGCCATGGCCGTCAACCCCCGAGTGAGACACACACACACACACACACACACACACACACACACACACACACACACACACACACACACACACACACACACACACACACACACACAACCCCTAACCCTAACCCTGTAAATACAAAATTTGTGAGGACATGTCATTGACTCTTAGGAGGTCTTTCACCTCCTACCAGGCCATTGCCTTAATAAGAATGTATTCTTAACAATTCTTGCCTGGTAAAATAAAGGTCTACATTGACATAATGTATTCTCTAGCCCCTAACCCTAACCTTAACCATCCAAAACAAATGCCTAAACTTAACCATCACTCTAAACCTAATTTAAACCTAATTATAACCTAACGTCTTAACCCTCAAACTGCCCTTGGAAAAAGTGAGGACCGGCCAAAATGTCCTCAGTGTGTTGGTTAAAAACTTGTTCCGGTCCTCACAATGTAGCATGTACAAGAACACACACACACACACACACACACACACACACACACACACAGATGGAGACATGGTCTTCATCTTCATGTTTGACAAAGACAAAACTGATCCTGAAACAGAAACAACCTCCGTCTCTCCGTCTCTCAGGACAACAGTCTGGTCGTCGGGGGCGGAGACAACAACGTCCACATCCTGGACATGGAGCACGGCGCCTTCAAGGTCAGTCTGTATATAATATAACACGTTTATCACACTTCTGTTTGTTTGTTTATTTGTTTATTTTCACATATCAAAGTTAAAAAAGATATAACATATAAAATCCAAAACAATGTGAAGGGGAAATGACCAGAACCCTCCAGGGGCTTGTAGGGCGGCGTTCTCCACCTACAGCTCCAAGCTAATCAGCATAGCTACATCTGTGAAGTACAAAACCGTTCATACATAATAAACACAAACATGGTTTAACATGATTTAACCTTGTACAATGCAACACAAAAAGCTTGATGAACATATGATAAGAAATAGATTTGCATTTTACAAAAAAGAGTCATAAGGATGGTTCATCATGCTGGGTACCTTGATCATACAAATCCCTTGTTTTTAAAATCTGGTATTTTAAGATTTGAGGACCTATAGTCAAATTCAAAACAGGTCAGATTTTGTTTAAAGCCTGGAATAGGTTGCTACCAATAAACATCCAAAAAATGTTTATGGTCAGAGAAAGCATAGTATATGATTAAAGAGGGAACTGTAACTTTAAACAATCTACCATCCATTCTACCCTGAAAAGTTTTAGCATCTATTTTTGTGGTGTTAAAATGTGGAATAGACTAGATGAGGATATAAAAATGTGCAATAACTTAAAACAATTTAAAAGTAAGTACAAACATACACTCTTGGACAGTTATAAAGAACTGGACTGCTAATTTTACTCTTTTTATTTATAATCATGGTCTTATTTCATATTAAAGCAATGTGTTTTTAATCTTCTGAATTGTATGGAACTACAGATGTATGACATGAATCACAACGTGGTGGGGGGCTGAACTTGATCAGCTTTGCTTCCTTCAGCCCCTTCTCAAACTGCACAGTATCATTATTGTTTTGTTTCTTGTTACATAGATGTCTTTTGATGTGCTTGTTTGAGACAAATAAAAATCAAATCAAATCAAAATATAAAGTAATCCCAGTTTAGATAAGGCAGACAGACCATGTGGGAAGTATTGACTGGTTAGCAGGAGAGACTTTAGTGCTCTCCTAAACAGCGTGTGACTGACACGTCCGTCGTCCCCCCCCCCAGTCCGTGCTGCAGGGACACTCGGACTACGTCCACTGTGTCAGCGTGAGGGAGCGCGAGGGGGAGGTCCTGTCGGGGGGCGAGGACGGAGCCGTGAGGATCTGGGGTGAGTGACCGTGTCGCCTCATGTTACCGTTTCTCTCCATCGCTAAGACACATTATTTCTGTAAAGCTGCTCTCCTTTTCTCTAAACTGTGAACACAAACCCCCAATTTTCAAGCTACGTTCACAAAACCTCAGACTCTTCTTGCAAAACTGAACTTTCTTTCACCTCAAAACAGTTCAATCTGTGCCCAAAACTGAACTATGTTGTCAAATCAACATTAAAAACACTACTGAGCTTCACTAAACACTACATAGACAAATAGAAAACACAACGCTCAGCACATGAAGCTGTAGAAATAAATGTTTATCCTTCACTGTAGCTAAATGCATGTTGCCTGTGCATTTACACTGTAGCACTTCTCTCCTTCCCTTTCTTTCACCCTCCTCCCTCCCTCTCCACATCCATTTCATCCCCTTTTCCTTCCTTCTTCTTTTTTCTTCCCAGTTCATCCCTCCCTCCCTCCCTCCCTCATCCTTTCTTCCTTCACCCTGCCGTCTCTCATCTTCTCCTCTTGCAAAACAAAAAACCTGTGCATTTAGCACTTGTACATAGTACAGTAAATAAAAAAGTACAAAAAACAGAAATCTTGTGCATTTTACACGTAGCACTTGTACAGTACAAAGACAAACAGAAATCTTGTGCATTTAGTACTTGTATGCAGTAAACCTATGTAAAAATATACAAATGAGAAGTGCACAACTCAGCCACAGCATCATTTCTCTGTACTGGGTCAGGCCACAGGACTTCATCCTCAACTGGCTTACAGTATATGTGCCCTCACATCATTGGACACAAGTGTGATCAATTTTGAGTTGTTGTGTTCAACCGGTGACACCCGTGCTTTAGTTGTGTTTGACTTTTGCCACCTGTGCTCAGCATTATGCAACACAGGTGCATCACAATGAAAATGTGTTGGTAAGTTGTGTCTAAACAGGTGAAAAGTGCTGATGGTTTTGCCAAAAGAGACTGATTCAATCAGTGGGTTCAGACAACTGAGCATTTGGTTCAGACAACTGGGTTTAGTGTTTTAGCAACTGAGAAAAACTGTAATTGTCTCTCTTTCTAGTTTTTTTGTCTGTTGGTTTCTGTTTCTACATGTGTGTTTTTCCTGTTGTATGAATTCTGTTGTCATGTCCTTGTGTGTGTTTATTAATTTTATTTTTTTAAGTATATTTTTTGGCTCTTTATGCCTTTTATTTGATAGCTATAGTAGAGATAGGGAGGCAGAGAGAGGGGGAATGACATGCAGGAAAGGTCTGCCCGACGCGGGATTCGAACCGGGGACGCCTGCGTTGAGGACTGTAGCCTCTACATGGGGCGGCTGCCTTAACCACTGCGCCACGCACCACCCCCGTCCTTGTGTTTATTTTAACGGCTCTTAACACCTGGCCAGGAGGACTGCAGTCAGAAACGAGCTGTTGGCTTAACACTGGCACCTTTACATTTTATTATGTTCATTAATGTGCATCGTCCTGCTTAAATAAATAAATGGGGGGAGGGGTGAGTGATGGAGGAGGGGGATGGGGGGCCAGGTGAGTCAGGACAGGTGAGTCAGGACAGGTGAGCTTCTAACCGGCTGATGTCTGTGTCCCTCAGACAGCAGGACGGGACAGACTGTCCACTGCATCGAGGTCTACAAGTACGAGGTGAGACACCTGCTCTGTGATGTCACCACTGTTCTCACCTGTTTTTACCTGTTCTCACCTTTACTCACCTGTACACACCTATATTCACCTGTTCTCGCCTTTACTCACCTGTTTCTACCTTTACTCACCTGTACTCACCTTTACTCACCTTTACTCACCTGTACTCACCTTTACTCACCTGTTTCTACCTTTACTCACCTGTACTCACCTTTACTCACCTTTACTCACCTGTACTCACCTTTACTCACCTGTTTCTACCTTTACTCACCTGTACTCGCCTTTACTCACCTTTACTCACCTGTTTTTACCTTTACTCACCTGTACTCACCTATATTCACCTTTACTCACCTGTTTTTACCTTTACTCACCTGTCTTTACCTTAACTCACCTTAACTCACTTTTGCTCACCTGTTCTCACCTTTACTCACCTGTACTCACCTGTTTTTACCTGTACTCACCTGTTTTTACCAGTTTTTACCTGTTCTCACTTGTTTTCACCTTTACTCACCTGTTTCTACCTTTACTCACCTGTACTCGCCTTTACTCACCTTTACTCACCTGTTTTTACCTTTACTCACCTGTTCTCACCTGTTATTACCTGTTTTTACCAGTTTTTACCTGTTCTCACTTGTTCTCACCTTTACTCACCTGTACACACCTATATTCACCTTTACTCACCTGTTTTTACCTGTGTGTGTGTGTGTGTGTGTGTGTGTGTGTGTGTGTGTGTACAGATGTGTGCGCGGCCTCAGTACGGTAAATGGATCAGCTGTTTGACCACAGACTCTGACTGGATGGTAAGAAAAACACAGGTGGAGGTGCGTTCAGGTGCTGCTGGGAGATCACAGCTCCTGTGTCTGACCTCAGTGTGTGTGTGTGTGTGTGTGTGTTGCAGCTGTGTGGGGGGGGGCCGTCCCTGTCTCTGTGGCACCTGCGCTCCCTCTCCCCCACCTCCACCTTCCCCCTGAGCGGCTGCCAGAGACAGGCCGCCTTCTACCAGGACATGGTGAGGACAACACACACCGTGCTGCCTTCAGGGACACACCTCACCTCTGAAAGTCTTCTGCTCTATTTTCAGAAAGTGTTTTTATTGACAGTATGTTGAAAACAGTACAACAGCAACAATAATGATGATGAATATAACAATGGCTATCCACCACTTTATTTTCCCATGATCCATTGCGTCACACCACAACGGAAGTCGGTTTTAGTAGCATTCTAGCGAGCGGCTAACTAGTAGCGGCTAACTGGTAGCGTTAGCCACTGGTAGTGTTAGCCACCAGTTCTAGCGAGCGGCTAACTGGTAGCGCTAGCCACTGGTAGCGTTAGCCACCAGTTCTAGCGAGCGGCTAACTGGTAGCGTTAGCGGCTAACTGGTAGCGTTAGCCACCGGTGTAGGTACCAGTGGGGGCTCCGGGCTGCCAAAACCGCTTGGACTAAATCTGATGTTTGTTAAGTCTATAAAACAAATTATTGAACAAACATTACTATTTCTGTGTGCACGTTTTTGTAACTAGTCATGGTTATCGTAGTTGTTAGCTTTGCTGCTGCTGACAGCTAAGTTAACAGCAGCAGCTAAGCTAACATCAGGACGTCAGCTGTTAAAACCCTCCCGTTGTCGGACACGACATGAAACTACTCCAGTTAGCTCAGTCATGTTGGAACTCAGATATCCGCTGGAGAAAATATTTTTTCATGGGCCGTTTATTGAGTTATTGTTTATTGACACTGCTAACGGCTAACAGCTAACGGTTAGCCCAGTTAATCTTTCTGGTGGAATCGAGTGTCATGGCGACACCCAGCGTCATTCCCCGGAAAGTGGTGGATAACAACACTCAATTAAAATTCCATGATGTTATAAGTAAATACACACATTACACAAGATAAGAAGAAATTGTAGTTAAGTGTCAAGTATACATACATATATATCGTAGCCAATATGACAAGTTGATTGACATGAAAATTGTTACAATTCTGCCAAATGATTCATAGGTCAAGTCCCCAGCTTCCTCACCTGACCTCTGACCTCACCTGAAGTCATGTGACCCATAGATATTTATAAGAAGACTAGATGACTCACCCGCCGCTGTTTCCCAATGACACGGCGTAGCCAGAACGGCGGCCATCTTGGGAAGGTCAACTCTCTCCCTCAGAGCATTAAGCCTCTGCTGCCTGTTCTGCTATAATGACCATAACTTACTCAATCTTTGTCCGATTTCAAAACGGTTTGATTTTTATGAACGTCTATGCAGTTATGATGCAGCATATTTAGAATCACGGATCATTTTAATCATGTACTTTTTTTTGTAAAAGTTACATTATCCACCTTTTTCCGAACGTCAAAAACGTAGCCTGTTTTGCCGGTTTTGCTCTTCCGGTGGAATTTTATGTTTACGTTTCCATGGTTTCGGTAGTCGCGGTAAATGCATGGATTTTTTTTTTTTTTTTTCCCAATGAAAATCTGTAAAGCGCTTGGATCATCACAGCAGCTTTTAACAGTGGATATCACACAGACTGACATCCGTGTTAAAAGCCAGCGTTAATAGATCCATGTGTTTACCGCAACTATGACAATGACTGAAAACCATGGAAACGTAAACGTACAGTTCCACCAAACCGGCAAAACTGGCTTCCGGGTTTGCCCATAGATGACATTTGGAAACGTGTGGATAGGGCTGGATAGGGAAAAAACCTCAGCCCATCGAGCTTTTTGCCGTTGTGATCATGTGAACGATTGTGGCAGCTAATCACACAACAAGTCTGCACCATCTCACCGGAACAAAAAAGAAAAACACTACTGAAAACTCTCTACCGAGGAGGATACTCTACCATACACACTCCACTACAACCGCTTTCCATATGCCCGCAAAGCCCACAATGCATTGCAGTTTCCCCAACCCCGTGACGTCACCCTTTCGAGCCCCATAGTGACATTATGCAAATAGTTAAAGTAATAGCTACATGCTGGTTTATTTTTCACAGAGTTATGAATCGTTGTTTTAGTGAAGATGACTGGATCACCATCTACTGCACTCAGTGGCGAACCGTGGACCCAGACCCTGGGCCTTCAATAGGACCATGTAGCAATAAAAAATTAAACATAGCAATAGAAATAATAGCCAGAGCCTTGTCACATGGATGGTCGGCATATTACATGTTTCTTTGCCCTAACTGGCTTCACAACACACAAGGTGATTCTGGAAAAACAGTCAGTCAAAGCTGGCTATCATGAATCACTTATTTAAAAAAAAAAAAAACTAGCAAATCACACATTCACTTATTTGTTTAGCTTAATGAAAGTAAAATGTCAATCATGAGCTGTTCAACAACTAAAGATGTATTTTTGATAATGTTTTTTGTGTTTGTTTGAGCTTTAGACACAGTTGAATTTCACTGTGGATTTAATATTTCTGCCAAAAGTGGCTATAAAACAAACACCTCCTGAGGTGACATGGGAAAAAGGCACAAGCTCTTTGTAAATGTTCAGCCATTTTTCACTGGCCTTAATGGCTATCAAACTACCGGTATATGCAAATTGTAGGTTTACAGTACAAATTCAGTTCTGCTGCTGCTGCTGCTGCTGCTGCTGTGGCGCTGGGTCTGTGGGTCTGTGGGGCTTCAGGGCTTCAACAGCAGAACTGACCCAGCTTAAAGTCATGCGTTTAATCAGCACCATTTAAACTTCTAATAAATAAATGTGCGCTCCGGCCACAGACTGTAGGCTCCGCTCTTTCCTTACGGTAACTATTCTCTTGATCAGCGTGGTGAAAGCATAGACTGTAGGGTGAAAGACAATCTCGTTGTTGTTGTTGTTGTCACCGTGGCAAAGTGTCGTGTGTGTACGGGGGGAGGGAGGGGCGGGGGGAACGGGGCGGGGGTGACAGGTCCAGCAGGAGGACAAACTATCCTGCGTTTAAATAACATGTCGAAAATATCTACTTGACAACTCATGGAGCTGGAAGCAGCCCTAAATAAGTAACTACACTTTAACAACAAGCCCAAAAACCCGCAACCCACGACTACCAAGCCACTTCACAGAAAAACAAAGTCACGTAAAACAAAGTCACGTATAATAAGCGGACTTGGCAACCCGCTCCCTCACTATTTTGGCGGCAATGTTGTTCTGCTGGGTATTCGCGAATACCCGGAAGCTGTCGTGATATGGTCCCGCCCACAACTCAGTGGAATATGATTGGCTAAGACACCTGTCAATCTCAAATTCATGCCCACATAGACTTGCATTACACGGGCCTTCAGTCACAGCCACTGAAGGCCCTGCAGGGGGAGTCGATGATTTACTGCCCAGATACCGTTGGAAGAAAAATTGTGATTGGTCCATTTGCCGTTCCATTATATTAACCCATTGTTTCCCAAGAAATATTAGTCCCAACTTTATAACAATTATCTAATATTACTTGTGTGTTGCTCACTGTATAAAATAAATAAATAAAATTAAAATTAAAATAAATATATAATAGTACAATAATTATTTCAATATTTTTTCTTAGGCCTTCACTGAATACCTTGAAGGCCCAGAGGGTTCCCCTCTGACTGCACTGTAACTGCAGCCAGAGTCAGAGACAGTTGCCTGTTCCAATATGGCCGACTGTGAGCTACACCTGCGTTAGAGCACTGGAAAAGAGAGTAATGACACCACCATAGACTCCTGTGGTAACTTTATTCCCCCCCTAGTGGCAGGATATGGGTATTGCAAATCCGCCCAAGAAACCCATTCACTCCAATGTATGTGTGTTGCCAACTTGCTTGTAAATTGATGAAAACTGCTGTGTTTTGGCTTTTAGGTGCCTTTGTCATATTAAGTTATGCTTATAATTTATTTATTTCAAAATTTAAATTGTAACATTAATGTGAACAACTGTTTTTTTTTTGTTTTTTTTATTGGCCCGGCTATATTGAATTTGATGTATAGGCTCTATGCACTCTACTAGCTCCACTACTTCCTATTTCTAATCAAACCCAAAACGTATTATGTTAAGTTTTTCCTCCAATTTTGATTTAAAAAAAATGATAAGTAATAAAAACACACGGAGCTGTTTACAGTTACTACCGGTCACACAGCGGACAAACACAGAAGGGGACGAGGCGAGCGAACGCTTTACCGTTGCTAAGCAACCACCAACTGTGAAAATAAATAACATAAAAAGCCTCGCATGGAAATAAAATAAAAGCATAGCAGCACAATAACTTGCTCGACCAAAACAAACAAATTAAAGAAAACACAGGCTTAAGTGGCGAACAGTTAGCTAACACAGTTGAATTTAGCGCGCAAACTGGTATGACACTTTAGTGGACTTTATCTTTATCATTTAAGACAGCAAGCATTCGTGACACAACAATTAATGGCCACTATATGTTCATATTTATCTGTAAAAGGGTCCACGATGATGCTATTAACGTGGGTGATCTATAAATGTCCTTAAATTATTGAAAACACCACACTTAATCATTCACCAACACTGCAGAGATGCCAGCTCTTGGGCGCAAGTGCAATACCCATATTCCTCCATCAGGGGGCGTTTCCACTTGACCAATGCGTGTCGTTACTCTCTTTTCCAGTGCTCTAGCCTGCTGTAGTCAGATCCACCCCCTTGATGTGACGTGTCTGTTTCAGATCCTGGCGGTGGGGGAGGGGCCGACCGTGTCCCACTGCCTGCTGGGGGGCGAGGTCAAGGCTCAGATCCCCTGCTCCTCTCAGAGCCTCAACACGCTGCAGCTCAACACCAACAGCACCGAGCACCGGGTGAGTCCCTGAACGCAGCACGGCCTTTGGTCCTGATCACAAACACCATCATTATTAATATTACTAATAATATTATTGTTATTATTAATAATATTATCAGGGCTGCAACTAACAGTTACTTTTATTATCGATTAATCTGTCCATTATTTAAACGATTAATTCATTAGTTGTTTGGTCAATAAAATGTTAAAAAATGTTGAAAAATATTCATACATACAAGACGACGTCCTCAAATGTCTTGTTTTGTCTCAGTTTATTGTCATAAAGGAACAAAGAAACCAGAAATATTCACATTTAAGAAGCTGGCCTTTTTTTCTTAAGAAACGACTCAAACTGATTATTAGATTATCATTTTATTTTTTTATTAGAATAGTTGACGATTAATTTAATAATCGGTTATTGTTTGATTCATTGTTGCAGCTCTAATTATTATTATTGATCAGTCTGTTTCATGCTGCTACAAATAAATACTGATGCTTTGGACTCTGAGCTTTAACGTGTGTGTGTGTGTGTGTAGGTGCTGACGGTCGGAGGCAGCAGCGACCACATCGACGTCTTCACTAACCTGTCGTACAGAGCGTTTTCACTCAGCTTCTGAACACACACACACACACACACACGTTGTCATTTATGATAATAAAATATTTTTGTCATTTTGTAACTTGTTGGTCCAAAGTTATTTAAATAGATTTTATGAAGTTTCTCGTACCTGCACACACACCTGTATTGGTACAAGGTCCAGTCCAGACCTCAGCTGCAGCGACATCTTTTTATTTTAACCACAAATGTCTCTGTGTCTCTGTCTCACTTTGGTTTCTGTGATGTAATCCTCAAGCTAAAGTTGGTAAATCATTGATCCATGGTTCATTGATCCATCACCACAGATTGAACTGGTTTGTAAATTCCAGCTGTAAAACTATGGAATTACTTTTGTATCAAATCGATCCAAACAAAACTTCTTCAACGTCAAACAGAAACAAGAGCTTGAGAAAGAATCAAACTTTATTTAAGAGAAAAAAACTCACTGAAGCAAAAAACTGTCGTCTCAAAAGCAAAATGTGTGACTTGAAAACAAATGACAAATCTCTTGGTTGCTTTAATTGTTTAGATAAATGTGTTTTTGTTGCTTCATGTTGAGTAAACAGGGTTTTGTTCTTGCTGTTGTCACCTCTCTCTCCTCTGCTCCCTGAGAGGCCAGAGTCACATTAGAGCCAGAAAAAACTACATATAAAATATATATACATACATATACAATAATATATACATCATTGATCATTATACAAAATAAACAGTGTTTACGAACATGGTGCTTACATTAATGTGTTCACTGTTGTCATAGCAAACTGATCTGGACCTCCATCATGTTTAGAAACACTGAATAATGTGGAAATGGAAATGAGCTGCAGTTCTTCACCACACCACAAGATGGAGCTGATTAACCAGAATGGATGAAGAAGGAAACAGGAGGGAGAAGAGGAGGAGGAGGAGGAGGAGGAGGAGGAGGAGGAGGAGGAGGAGGAGAGAGAAGAAGAAGAGGAGGAGGAAGAGGAGGAGGAGCAGAGAGTGTGTAGAGGATCAGATGAGTCCAGAGACAGTGATGATCTCTGTCAGGTCCAGAACACACAGGGAGGATGGTGGACTGGACTCTGAGAGAGACAGTGGAGCTGCTCTCAGATCAGTTCAGGAGGTTCTGGACCAGAGGAGGGAAGGTTCCCATCTGAGAAGAGAAGCAGAGGACAGAGGTGATGGATCAGTGATTGTCTCTCTGCTCTGATTGGCTGACTGTTGCCTCTCTCTGCTCTGATTGGCTGACTGTTGTCTCTCTCTGCTCTGATTGGCTGACTGTTGTCCCTGTTATTGTCTCACTGACTTTAGTCCAATAGTGCTGAAAGCAGCACAGACTGACTCCGCCCCCCTACTGACCTCACAGTCTCCAGTCTACAGTCTGGACTCTTCACTAGATCATCCAGATCCTTCACGTCTGAAGACTTCAGGTAGTTTCCAATCAGGTCCAGTTCTCTCAGGTGGGAGGGGTTGGACTTCAGAGCTGAGACCAGAGAAGAACAGCTGATCTCTGACAAACTGCAGCCCCACAATCTGAATAAAGAATAAAAGAAGAAGATAAATTCATTGATTACTGATCAATAATCAGATGTGTCCTGATCAATAATCAATAGAGGGACTTTGTCCTTGTGTTCTTGTGGATCTTCATCATGTGGCCTTCTACACACATCATCCACATGTCAGCACAGATTAATCAGCTGATGCTGACCTCAGCTCAGTCTGTCAATATACAATCAATATCTGATCAATACCTGTTGGACTAATCACTGACTACAACTCTCTGATTTAGAGATTCTGATTCTTTTAGACAGATTTATATTTGTACCATTTCATGTCACTAACTTTGTATTTTTATTCTTCTCTGTTATTATTATTATTATTATTATTATTATTATTATAAATAACTTTATTGATCAACTCCTATCAGGGTTAAACAGCACAGGGGTCAATGACGTGATGAAACCCAGTGTCAAGTGGTGTCACTTTGATTTTTGATAAAAATCTGAATAAAGAGGAAAATAAATCTGGACTCAAATGAGGAATTAATACAACTCTGTGTTTCTGGACTCATTTTACATCATTTGTCACAGATTATTTAGAAGAAGAGTTTTTTGTTTTTAGGACATGTCCTGCTCAAGATGCATTAAAATCTAAATATAGAAACACAGAAAATAATCTATTTCAATTTAATGTTTTCAGAAGAAAGTATATTTTTATAAATTCACTTTAATCCACTGTAGGTGGATCAGATACAACAGTCAGTGAACTGACCCCAGAGTCTCCAGTCTACAGTCTGGACTCTCCAGAAAACCACTCAGACCCTTCACTACTGAATCCTGCAGGTTGTAGTTGTAGCCCAGGTGCAGGTGTCTCAGGTGTCTCAGGTGGGAGGGGTTGGACTTCAGAGCTGAGACCAGAGAAGAACAGCTGATCTCTGACAACCTGCAGTTCCACAATCTGAATAAAGAATAAAAGCAGTGAGTTGAGGACAAAGCTCCTTGTTGACAGCGTTCAGTGTCTCATCATCTGTTCAGAGCTGAAGAAGCTTCAGAAAGAACAAGTTTAGAAAATCAAAGTCCAACAGCTGAAGCAACAGGAAGCAGGTTAAACAGTGACAGAGAGAAAACAGCTCATTAATATTCATGAGAAGCTGCTGCTGCTTCAACACAGACGCAGTGACTCCGCCTCTTCACCTGTCAGCTCCACCTGTGGCTCCATCCAGACAAACTCATGTTGTGCAGCCACATTTCTCAGAGACTCTGTCACTGAGCTCCTTCTCACTCCAACAGCTCATCTGCACTCATACAGTGTGCGTCATAGTGCGCGTGTGCGTAGCGATACGCCGCTTCAATGGCCGACAAACACGGCTCCAGAGTTCAGGGCTGTTTGACAGCAACATCAAGTTGTGACAATCTTCAGAACGACGTGGTCAGCTTTTCTCCGTGGGCGTTTTGAAAGTGTGTGAAGCAGGTTGTTGGTGGCGAGCCCGTCCACAGCAGCTCATCACTCAGCTTCTGTGCTGCTGCTCTGCTCTGCTAACACACTGACCGTGTTCAACAGCTCACACAAGCCCACGTTCAAGAAGCTCAGCTGTCACTTTGAGCTGCTTCTGACTCCTGCCCTCAGCCAAGCACTGAGTCAACACTCTGAGCCTGAGCCGCCACATGAAGCAACAACCTTCAGCCCATCTTGGTGAGCCTCCAAACAAACCAGCTGAGCCTCTGCAGCTGCTTCATGTCAGCAGCAACAAGACCAACACTAGCAGCTCTGCTCTCACCTGTCTCACCTTGATTCTCAGCATTCACAGTCATTGACAGGAAGTGGCTGCAGTGTGTGCCGTGCTCTTCACTTCCTGCTTCACACTCCAGCCTCCCCCAGCCAGTTGAGCTACCAGGGAGCAGACTTTAGCTGCCAACAGCTCCCTACAGCCAGCCTCCACTGGAGCGCAGCTTTCCAGCCTCCTCTGCCTCTGCTGCCAGCTCTGTGGATCTCAGCTGCTTCCTCTCATGCTTCCTCCCATGGTTCTGTCAGCTCCACAACATCCACCAGCTGCTGTGTTTCTGACCACAACTCAACATCTGCTCTCAGATCAGTGCTGCACGTTGCTTCAACAACAAGTGTCTGAGTTGAAAACAACAGTTGTAGAAGCTGAGCTCGTTCTCTGCTGCTCTGAATCACAAACACTACGACTGCTCTCACCTTCTTCTCTCTGGACTCATCTCAACTGTTTTCTCTCTTCAGCTTCTTGAGAAAAATCCTCACACACAAATCCTGACATGTATGAACCAATGAGAAGCTGAAGCTTCAAACAACTACAACAGCTCCAGTCAGTGAACTCACCCCAGAGTCTCCAGTCTACAGTTTGGACTCTCCAGTCCAGCACACAGAAGCTTCACTGATGAATCATCCAGCTGGTTCTCACTCAGGTTCAGGTGTGTCAGGTGGGAGGGGCTGGACTTCAGAGCTGAGGCAACGACTTCACAGTGAAGCTCTGAGAGTCGACAACTAACAAGTCTGTGATTAGAGAAGAAACAAAATGTGTGAGAGTAAAATCAGACAATTTGTACTAAACACACACAACATGTCATCATGTGATCAACATGTGCTCTTCACACTCTGGTTCAGTTCATCTTCTCTCTTTGTGTTGGACATGAAACAATAATCCTCATCAGGGCTGGGCTGGAAAAACCCATTCAGATTCAGATCCACCTCCTCTTGAATCCTCCAACATCCATTCATCAAAGCCCAGATGGATGTTTAATCCAGGCTCCTGCGGCCGACACAGGTAGATGTGGTCAGGTGAGCTCAGGTGTAGAGCTGCAGGTGTCACCTGAACAACGCTCACACACATTGATTTTCTCCAAACATGAAATGAAGTCAAAGAAAATCAAGGTATGTAGAAACATCTTTAGTCAGAAGATCTGACCACTAAAGTGTGTGTCCTGCACAGATCTAATCCACACTAAGGACACGCTCCAAGTTGTCATGGTGACATTTAAGGTGGACTGATTGATTTCCATGGGTCACTGAGCAGCACACAAGAAAACATTCCACCTGACATATTATAATGCTTTTTCCATGAAAACCTAATAAATCTAAACTTTTGGCTTCAAAATAAAGGAAAAATAGGTTGTGGGTCAGGTGACCCCCCTAAACCCTCATAGAACCAGGCCTCCATTGAGACCTTGATTCCTGGTTTCTTACCTTGCAGATTGCACTGCAATAAAAAAGCTGAAAACCATAAAAATGGTTTTGGTGTGTGGAGACTGATGGTAAAGACTGGTGTGACAGTGGATGAGAAAATATCTTGTCGGTGTGTGTGTCGGTGTGTGTGCAAAGTTGGAATCATAATAAAATAGCTAAATGGGCTTTGTTTATATTTTGCATTTTTTATGTTTTGATTCTCAATATCTCGGTCAGTTTACAAGTTAATTGTATGAAACTTGGTCAGGATGTGTGTTTTATTGTTATTGTTAAAATTCTAGATCCCCTTTGTTGTACGGTGTATAGAAACGGAGATATGCATTATGCGTATACACTCGCTACCTTCAGGCCCAATCTGGGCCCATTGACTCCCATTATAAACACATATTTTTTGATATACTGTAATCCTGGCATATTAAAATATTTTCCCATAAATACCGGATTAATCTAAACCTCTCCCTTCAAATTAAAGGGAAAATAGGTTTTAGCCCGCCTTCCACCACTAGAGGTCTCCCTAAACCACTAGAGAACTAGGCCTTCACTGAAACCGCTGTTTAGGCATATTTCTCTTTCTATGCAACATATAGGGCAGTAAAAAACTATGAAAACCCTAAAACTGGTCTGGGTGTGTTTGGACCAATGCAGAAGAGTGGTGTGAATGTGGGTAAGAAAAATATTTTGTCTGTGTGTGTCTGTGTGCGTGAAACTTGGATCCTCATCAAAGGCCATACAGGCTTTGTTTATGTTGGTGTTTATAAACAGAGTCCATATCTCCCATTTGTGTGGTATCTCCATACAAATCTCTACAAAAACATACAAAATATAGAAAAAATAATATAAAACTTCATATCTACAGTTAGGTCTGACGTTTGTGAAAAGATTTGATGCAGTAAAAAAAAAAAAAATGTTATGTATATTACCTTTTTATGGCATTTATATGACAAGGGCCGTTAGTATAAAAGTATATGTTTTTGTTATAGCTCCAAAAATAATAATGCATTCAAATCAATGTTGTTATCAATTGTTGACATATTCAAGCCTCTAATAACTTCATATGGAGTGATCCACTTTGGATCTAATTTTTGGGAAATATTGCATATTTTGTTTTTTTCCTCATTAAAAAATCAGGGGGTCACATGACAAAAAGGGCATAAAAACATAAAAAATGACAAAAAATAATAAAAAACTTTATGTTTATGAATAGGTCTGGAGTAGCTGAACAGATTTCATGTGAAGAAAGCAAAGAAAAAAATTCATATATGACATTTTTATGGCACTTTTATGAGAGGGACCCCTTTGGGTCCCGAGGGATACAAGGGTAACTTTTTTGAATAAATTGTAATAACTCCAAAAAAAAAAATGCATTCAAATTAATGTTATTATCAATTGTTGACATATTCAAGCCTCTAATAACTTCATATGGAGTGATCCACTTTGGATCTCATTTTTGGGAAATATTGCATATTTTGTTTTTTTCCTCATTAAAAAATCAGGGGGTCGCCTAACAAAAAGGGCATAAAAACATAAAAAATTACTAAAAATAATAAAAAACTTTATGTTTATGAATAGGTCTGGAGTAGCTGAACAGATTTCATGTGAAGAAAGCAAAAAAAATAAATAATATATGACATTTTTATGGCACTTTTATGAGAGGGACCCGTTTGGGTCCCGAGGGATACAAGGGTAACTTTTTCGAATAAATTGTAATAACTCCAAAAAAAGAAATGCATTCAAATTAATGTTATTATCAATTGTTGACATATTCAAGCCTCTAATAACTTCATATGGAGTGATCCACTTTGGATCTCATTTTTGGGAAATATTGCATATTTTGTTTTTTTCCTCATTATTAAAAGTGTGTGAGAGCTGGCGGCTGCACAGTGACTGAGATGGTTGATGAGTAAAAAGAGAGAGAAGCTGCTTTGATCGTCCTTCACTCTTCTGACAGTTTGTGTGTCTGTGCTGATGATGGACACACAAACATGACACAGTCAGTCTGTTACACTGGAGCTGCAGCTGCTTCGGCTTCACAACCAGCCACAACTGAACCAGCAGGTGAAGCACAGGTGTGTTAGCGCACACAAACACACAACACTAGCAGCACACACACAGCAGCCTCTAGACTCCAAGGTAACAAGTGTCCAGTCAGGTAGAAACTGTGTGGAGCTGAATGGAAGCAGATCTATGTGCAGGATGTGAAGGAGCAGCTGTGACTGTTGACACACAGTGGAGCTGCTGCTGCTGCTACATCTGCTATCTGTTGCCATGACGACTCCACTGTTGCTCATGTTCAATAGAAAGTGCATTAATGGAACTGCTTTGGCTCCATTCATCATGTCAACATTCATGGTTTTAATAATGCAACAATTTACAGCATCAGTTCTCTGAGCGTCTCATTCATGTCCAAGTCAAACTGGAGTTGGGACTGAAATCTAAAACACAATCATGATGTTGAATCAGGAATCAAAGTGAATCAGAGATCAGATGGATTCAGGTGATCAGTGATCAATACCCAGCCCTGACCCTCATCACTCTGTCAGACCTGCACATTGTTCATGTCCATCTTTGTTGGACTTTAATCTTCAGCTTGAAGCTCAAACTGAAACATCTGCAAGTTTAAAACTCACAGTGTTAAAACATCTGGAGAAAAAACACAACTGACCTGAAACTGTGTGTGTGTGTGTGTGTGTGTGTGTGTGTGTGTGTGTGTGTGTGTGTGTGTGTGTGTGTGTGTGTGTGTGTGTGTGTGTGTGTGTGTGTGTGTGTGTGTGTGTGTGTGTTATTGATCATGTCTGGACTCACTCAGCCTTCCTGCAGTTCCTCACAGCTGGGATCAGTCTCCGTCGTCCCTGATCTGATGTCTTGTACTTCTTCAGGTCCAACTCGTCCAGAACCTGCTCTGACATCTGCAGCATGTAGGCCAGAGCTGAACACTGGATCTCAGAGAGTTCCTCCTCTGATCTGTTCTCTGACTGCAGGAACTGTTGGATCTCCTGATGAACTGACTGGTCCTTCATCTCCGTCAGACAGTGGAAGATGTTGATGCTTCTGTCAGGAGAGATTTCATCACTTTCCATCTTCTTGAGGTTGTTGATGGTTCTCTGGATGGTTTCTGGACTGTTGTCTGTCTGACCCAGCAGACCTCCTAACAGCCTCTGGTTGGACTCCAGAGAGAGGCCATGAAGGAAGCGAACAAACAGGTCCAGGTGACCGTTTCTACTGCCGAGGGATTTCTGCATGGCTCTCTGCAGGAACTCATCCAGGGTTAAATCATCATGTTCTTCTCCCAGGAACTTCTTGAGGACCTGTGTGTTCCTGTTGGTGAAACAGTGGAACTTGTAGACTGCAGCCAGAAACTCCTGAACACTCAGATGAACAAAGCAGTAGACTGTTTTCTGGAAGATCACACTCTCTCTTTTGAAGATCTCAGTACAGAGTCCTGAGTTCACCAAGGCCTCTGTGACATCCAGACCACACCGCTCCAGGTCTTCTTGGTAGAACATGATGTTTCCTTCCTCCAGCTGTTCAAACGCCAGCCTCCCCAGCTTCAGAAGAACTTCCCTGTCGGCCTCCGTCAGCTCCTGTGGACTCGTCTCATGTCCTTCACCGTACTTGTTCTTCTTCCTCTTTGTCTGGACCAGCAGGAAGTGTGAGAACAGGTCCGTCGTGGTCTTGGGCAGCTCTCCTCTCTGGTCTGTGGTCAACATGTGCTCCAGAACTGTAGCACTGATCCAGCAGAAGACTGGGACTTGACACATGATGTGGAGGCTCCTGGATGTCTTGATATGTGAGATGATTCTTCTGGACAGATCTTCATCACTGGACCTCCTCCTGAAGTACTCCTCTATCTGGGCGTCAGTGAAGCCTCGGACCTCTGTTACCCTGTCGACACATGTAGGAGGGATCTGATTGGCTGCTGCAGGTCTGGAGGTGATCCAGACCAGAGCGGAGGGAAGCAGATTCCCCTGGATGAGGTTTGTCAGCAGCACGTTGACTGATGACGTCTGTGTGACATCAGACACAACCTCCCTGTTGTTGAAGTCCAGTGACAGTCGGCTTTCATCCAGGCCGTCAAAGATGAAGAGAAGTTTACAGACAGCCAGCTGCTCTGCTGTGACCTTCTGTAATGTTGGATGGAAAACATGGAGCAGCCTGAGAAGACTCAACCGCTGATCTCTGATCAGGTTCAGCTCCCTGAACGAAAGCAGAACCAGCAGACTGACATCTTGGTTCTCCAAGCCCTCGGCCCAGTCCAGACTGAACTTCTGCACCGAGAAGGTTTTTCCAACGCCAGCGACGCCGTTGGTCAGAACCACTCTGATGGGTCTGTGTAGGACAGGTGAGACCTTAGAGACGTCCTCTCTCTGTTGGACAGGTGAGACCGTAGAGACGTCCTCTCTCTGTTGGACAGGTGAGACCGTAGAGACGTCTTCTCTCTGTTGGACAGGTGAGACCTTAGAGACGTCCTCTCTCTGTTGGACAGGTGAGACCGTAGAGACGTCCTCTCTCTGTTGGACAGGTGAGACCGTACAAATGTCCTCTCTCTGTTGGACAGGTGAGACCATAGAGACGTCCTCTCTCTGTTGGACAGGTGAGACCGTACAAATGTCCTCTCTCTGTTGGACAGGTGAGACCTTAGAGACGTCCTCTCTCTGTTGGACAGGTGAGACCGTAGAGACGTCCTCTCTCTGTTGGACAGGTGAGACCGTACAAATGTCCTCTCTCTGTTGGACAGGTGAGACCATAGAGACGTCCTCTCTCTGTTGGACAGGTGAGACCGTAGAGACGTCCTCTCTCTGTTGGACAGGTGAGACCGTAAAGACGTCCTCTATCTGTTGGACAGGTGAGACCGTAGAGACGTCCTCTCTCTGTTGGACAGGTGAGACCGTAGAGACGTCCTCTCTCTGTTGGACAGGTGAGACCGTAGAGACGTCCTCTCTCTGTTGGACAGGTGAGACCGTAGAGACGTCCTCTCTCTGTTGGACAGGTGAGTCTTTAAAGATGTCGTTGCACTTGATTGGAGCGTCATGGAGGGTCTTCTTCTTGGACGTTGTCTCCAGCTGTCTCACCTCATGTTGGGTATTAACCTCTTCACTCTGCCCCTCTGTGATGTAGAGCTCAGTGTAGACCTTGCTAAGATGGATTCCACTTCCTGTTCCCTCAGTTCCTTCAGTCACTCGTTCACATCTGCTCCTCAGACTGATCTTATGTTGATCTAAAACCTCCTGCAGACCACGATCTGCTGAGAGAGAAGAGACAGGGTCAGACTGAAGACAGAGAGTCTGACAATCTGATCAGATTATTTTCATCAGCTACAGAAAAACTAGCCAGGCTAGCGCCGCCTACTGGTTCCGGCAAATTTCATTTGCCTCAACAATGTAGTCAGGACACTAGCAATGCGTTTCGGTTTGCTCCGTCCGCCAGAGTGGACGGACCAATCAGCGAACAGACGGGTAAGTGAAGGCGATGACGTTGAACTCAAGCGCTCAAGATTAGCCTATGAGCTTAACCGGTGTATAGCACACGTGACCACCAAGCAGCAGCGATTAGTTGAAGCAAATGTAAGCAACCGCCTCCCGGAAGCAAACGAATCCCTATGGCTCGTGTTCAGACGCTATATGAAATGTAATGAAGTAAGCGGCTGATGCATCAGGCTACAGAAAAACTACAGACAACAAAGAGAAGGTTTGACTCATCATCTTAAATGTCAGTGCTGTGTGATGGAACAATGACTCTGGAGAAAACAACAGGTCCTGGTTTCACAAATGACCACATCAGCAGACAGATGTTCAGTCTCACTTTGTCCACAGCTGCTCTGATTGGCTGTCTGCAGCTCACCTCTGGTTCTGGGTCTTTTTCCATGATCCTTCAGGACGTCAGAGACACCACTCCTCTTCCTCCTGTCAAGACATTTCTGGATCAACAACATGTCACAGTCTCAGCTCCACATCTCTGATCTGTCTGATGGATCTGGTTCCTGGTTTCTCTCTGTTTCCTTCACATGAGTCTAATGACTAAATCATCTTCAGCTCAGTTTACAGTAGAAACCGTCTCTTACCGTGACTTTGAAGGTCCAGGTCCAGGTCCAGGTCTGAACCACCAAGGCCATTCTTTGGACTGGTCACTCTTCATGGACAGACAGATGGATCCTGGAGACTCTGCTTTCAGTCTGCAAACACAAACATGTTTTTATTCACATCACATTGCTCACTGATCAGTTCTCTGATCACAGATGCATTGTGGGAAGTCTCCAGTGACGTCAGCGTCCAGCACCACACACTGTAGTGAAGGATGGAAGCAACACAGCAGCATCATAGACAATGGAAAATCACCAGACTCAGGCTTCAACCTTCACTGACTCCATTTACTGCATTTAGTCCCTTCACTGAAGAATCTTGTTTCCTGACTCATTAGACATCATCTCTGTGAACAAATCCAGATGCTGCTGCTCAGACAGTGTCTACAGTGAAGCTCTGACATGTGAAACTCATCATTCAGCGCCATTTACAGGAACTTTTACAGGGGCCAACGGAGTACCTACTCCAGGGTATGTACTCCGATTGGCTAAAGCTAGAGCAGGCACTGACGCTACCAGAAAGCACCAAAACAACCAGCATTTTTAAAAACCAGCAGAAGCTGAGCATTAGCCTAGCAGACACCGCTGTAAACAACAAGAAAAAAGCAAGAAGATGTACGACAAATGGACCGACGATGAGGTGCAGGCACTGATTGCAGTCTACGGCACCGAGGAGATTCAGAGGGGGTTTGAGTCATCACGGCGAAATGAAAAAATCGATCAGGACATATCAGTGCACATCGACACACTGGGGATCCATCACACCACAAAACAATGCCGTGAAAAGTAAAAAAAAAAACTCAAGCAGGATTACAATCAACCGCCGTGTGCACAAACACACAACCAGAAAGCGGCTACCGCCTCAGCTCCTTCCATCCTTCTTCGTTGTTGTTTTGATTTTTGTGCATGTGCTTGTGACCTGCCTGGGTGACGTCACGGTCGAAACTGTCGCACAGCGATTAAGCGGCGATCAAAACTCATGGCGTCGCCGCGGGGTCCGACTCTGCAGTGGAGACACGACCACTGAGAGGACGGTTCCTGTAGAAGTTCCTACCCCCTCCCTTTACCAGGAACTCCTGCAGTGGAAACGCGGCTCATGAGCTGCAGGACCTCAACACACTCAACACTGGTAAAGAGGCTGGAGCAGGTCTCTTACCGGGAGTCTGACGCTCCAGGTCCAGGTTCAGGACTGAAGCCTGGAGGATCACGTCTGGACCGGTCACTCTTCAGAGACGGACAGATAGATCCTTGAGACTCTGGTCCGTCCTCCTCTTCCTCCACATTAACACTCATCTTCAGGACTTCAGTCAGTCTGAGAGGGAAACCAGAAACACTGAACAACACTGACGTTAGCTTCAGATTCAACAGTTAAGGGGAAAGTTAAGGGGAAATTAAATTCAACAGCTGAGCTCTGAATCCTCTGTTTATTTCACCTTAATGTGAAAACTGTGTTTCGTTTTGTGTTGAGTGTAAAACTTTAACACCAGAGAAGATAATGACTCTTTAAAACAGCAAATGTTTTGTGTCTCATTCTTTTGGTTTTTGACAAGGGGGCAGTTGTCGGTCTGAGAAGTGAAGCTCACTTCCGCGTTCAAAAAACTGCAATCCCCCCGGCTTCCTCTGGGGGCTGGTGTCAGAAGGGAGCATTCTCCATAGACCCCCATGTTAAAATCGCCGACTTTACATCCTCAGTAAACATGTTAAAAGCCTGGTGTCAGAACGTTTTTTCATCTCAATCGATAGTTTCTACCCCCGCACACACTCTGAGGGGGGTGAATTTTTTTTTAAACTCTACCGTTTTACTGTTATTAGGTTAAAACTCTGGCCAATTAGGGCGCGGAAACGTTGAGTGACAGGTCCGAGCAGCTCCGTGGACAGCTGTTTCGGGGCCAGTGGGCGGGTTCTCGGCCGGCCAATCCAACATGGCGCTGTTCAGGCCGCCATATTGGAGTCACAAAAACGACTCCCCAAAACCAATGGGGGACGTCACGGGTGCTACGTCCATTCTTTTTACAGTCTATGGTTTTTGATCAGAACCTGGTCTGATGTGGATCAACTATGTTTCAGACTCTTTATCTTCTCTGGGTCAGTGTTAAACTTTTATTTTGAAGGTCAAACACACACAGTTTTCACATTAAGAGGTGAAATAAACAGAGGATTCAGAGCTCAGCTGTCTGGCTTAAGTTTGCTCTTAGCTTTCCCCCTAGCTGCCTATTAACACACACACACACACACGCACGCACACACACACACACACACACACACACACACACACACACACACACACACACACACACACACACAGAATACAGTATGTTAACAGTTTTTACTTCTCATGTCAGCGTTTTGTCCTAAAACTGTATAAACCTGTCCTAGTGTGGGTAAATTTCCAAACGCTGCCTAAATTTATCCCTTTTACCTGGTAATCGCTGAAAAATCGCAAATACTGTAGGTGCCGTGTGACTGATAAAACAGTTCATAATAATTTCAGTACATTATGGAGTATAAACTTTGTATTTCATAATTGTTAAATAATTTAATTGCATTTAAGAAAATAAGTTAATTGAAATTATCATTATTAGTTAATTATCATTTGCACAAACTCAGATAATTCATTTTTGATGTTTACAATAACTGTGGTGATACAGATGAAAATAGGCGCCTGTGTCTTTAAGAAAGTAGCTTCAGCTCGGTGTTTAGGAAGTGAAGCAGTGTGTGAGAGGATAGCCTGAGGAGCTCACGGTTTTTCTGACCGTGTTGAGATCGTATGGAAGAAGTGTTTGAAGTGTGAGTGGACAGGTAGCCTATCGTTAAAAGTCCGTGGAAAATGTAAGCTTTTATTTTTTGTATTTTTGGCGAATAAACCGGTAACACCTGCTGTCGTGGAGGACGCACTTTTTTCTGATTTGGACAACACGAGTCAGCCATAAGCTCTGGTGGAACTTCGTTAGAAAACCTACAAATACTATTGTATTTTCTGAAAGTTCAATATGGATTATAGGTAAGGAGTGAAATTGTTGAGAAGTTTTGTCCTTTCGATTTCCTACAGGTTGGGCTGTTGTTGGGCCATAACACGCTAGCATTCTGCTAATGAATGCTGATTGGTCAGTGATGGACTATTTACGACCAGAGATCCCACCTGATGAAATCTGAAGACAGAATAGCTGTAAAACAGGCAAAAGGCTGTTTTATTTCCTGCTGTAGCGCTGTTATTATGCACTTTATTAACTTTTAATATTTTTTCAAGCGAGAAAGTAACTGTCTAGACCCTCAATATGCGGTCAGTTTATCCAAATGACGGCTGTTTCGAAGTCTGCTCCGATGTTTTCATAGAAGTGAAGCTCTGCAGCGACCGGGACATCATAGAGGCAGCAGCCGGTCTGCAGAGCTGCTCGGCTGGTCAACCTCCGTCGTCGTCCCGGGGGAGAAAACGATCGCCAATTAACTTACCCGTAGGTTTTTAGAGGTTTACCACCGGCTGGTTACATTATTTTTAGGAGATAAATGTTGGTCTCACTGATTAAATCTTGTGGCAGTAGCATTAGTTTGTTTGAATGAAAAGTGAAGCGTCATGTGTGTATTGGACAGAAGAGCAGTGCTGCCTGGGGGCTCTGTAGCCTGCGTACACCACATAATGTTTTACAATGAACCGATCGTCTGTATTAAATTTTTTTTTTGGTAACACTTTACAATAGGGGTCCCTTAATTAACGTTAGTTAGTACATTATTAAGCATTAATTAATATATTAGCAATCATTATTATGTATTACTTAGGATTAGGAAACACATTAATTATTGTAGCCTATTAGTAAGCAGTTTATTAATGTTTACTACTCAAAGGTAGTTAATACATTTAAAAGTTGAATAATGAAATTAGTTATCATTATGTATGCATTACTGAGCATTAATTAACACATTCGTTTATATATTAATGCTTAATAATGTACTAATTAACGTTAATTAATGGACCATTATTGTAAAGTGATACCTTTTTTTTTTATGTTATGTTATATAACATGATTACGGTACGCGGTTCTGTAGACGGGCTGGATGAGCTCTCATCGTGCTCTGAGGTGACTCAGAAAAATTACCATAAAGCAGCACCTCTGGCTGTGAGGTCATTATGTTTTTTTGAACGGCTTTTTAGAACAGATAACTGAACTTAAAAAATCCAATATTCAACCAAGTGCATTTATTGCTTCCCCCTTTTGATAGTAATATTCAAATTACTTGGCAAAAAATTATTATTTTTTTTAGGGGTGTATCCTCATTGACTCCCATTCATTCTGCACTCGCCTACGAGCGCCCCCACATGGACAGAGACGTGTTCCGAGAACCAGAAGTTGAACGAGAGTGGCACTTCTCCTCAATATTAGAAGTTCTGTGTCTGTAACCTGAGCAACACCGCTGGACATAGAAACTACAACAACAACAATGTGGGACTAGTGTAAAGCTTTTGAAGGACGAAGCAGAAGCAGATGTTTTAGTCAAAGTGTGGGTGTGGACAGGGCCTGAGTCAGACTGAGACAACAGGGAGTAGCTGTCCTCCTGCTGTCCCCCCTTTAGTCTCAGTAGTTCACTCTGACTCTTCTTCCCTCCACACTTCACAGGGACTGACACTCACACACTTTAACGGTGAAGAATAATAATAAAGTTGTTTAACACTCACCTAACGCAGCTTCTCTCTTACTCCTTCATGTCGTCTTAAAATGGCGTCTGAACTAAATACTTTCACTTTCTATCTCCTCCCTCTGTGTGTTTACAGGAAACAGCTGACACTGTTACTGACAAGGAAAACTAATGTCTGAGAAAACAGAAACAGATTTTACATTTTATAAATGTTGAAAGTTCCTGTTGAGTTGTACTTGTTGATTTTCAGAACAAACAATAACTCTGTTTAATAAAATCTTTACAGTAAAAGGTTCTACAGTTCCTCACTCTGACCACAGGGAGGCAGTCAAGTCCAATCCAGCACTTCACCATAATAAAGGTTCATTCCCACAAGTGGAGAGCACACTCCAGAAATGTTACATTAGTCTGTTGTGATCACAGAAATAAGGACAATGATGTATTTTTCTCATTAATCTGATCTGACTTCTGACCAAACGTCACATTCATAAATGTCAGAAACAAACAAGACAACACATTTCTTGGTTTATCAACACAGAAATGGAGCAGCAACATTTCAATAGTTTCCTCTGTACAAAACAAAAAGCAGCTGAAACAGTTCTACATTCAATGTCTTTACTTGAATTATTATTCATTAGAACACGGCTCTCTTGAATACTCGATTCTGATTGGTCAATCACCAATATTCTGCGGTGTTTATTTCTCGATAGACCACCGCTGAGCGGACCGTTGCTAGGGACTCCATAGCAACGGCCGACTCTGCATGTCCGGTCACGGCCGCTGTTTTGCTGAGCCTCCTCCCGTTCGTGCATTTGAAGCATTTGATAATCAATCAGTGGATCGATGGATTACCATACACGTTACCTTGCATTTTGTGTAGTCGTACCTGTCATAAACAAGAGATTACGGGGCGCGGGGTGCGTTTGTGTCGCAGAGGAGAGGAGCTGTGACACGGGTCAGAGGCTTTGATGCAAGTTTACTTTTCAGCCACGATGTGGAAGTAAGGAGCCTCCACTCTCGTCGGGGTTCCATACAACCTGTCGGGGTTTATTTCTCCATAACAACCTCCGAACTATACATTATCCCTTACCTAATCATCTGTTTTAGGTTTTTATTTTTGTGTTTATTTATATATCGTTTTAACATTATGTTATTCATTTATTTTTTCAAATTTCTCTTTGTCTATATTTGTTTTTATTTGACCACAATGATTTTGAATGATTTCTCAAAATAAGCGATCTCATGTTGCCTTTGTCAGTGCTGGTTGACTGTTTGAAATAAAGTTTTTAATTATTAATTATAATAATTTGAGAGCACATTTAACACATGTGAACACCCTCACTTGCTCTCACATTATGAACTCCTTTAACACAGAACATTATCAGGTTTTCTACCTTCAACTTACATCATGTAATCTAATCTTATCTGTGACTCTCCAAACACAAACTTCTCAACTTTAACTCTGTTGCAGGTTTTGTCTTCACATCTGCTGCCATCTTGTCTGTTGGACAATACTTCAAACTTTATTTTTCCTTCATTATCAGTCGACCTCAGAAAATGATCTTTAATATCAACGTGTTCACATCTCTGTCGACTCACAGCTTCTTCTTTTTTATTGTGTAAAGACAAACAACACGAGACACGTGTGGTGAGAAGAATAAAAGACAAACAAAACAAAAACATACAAGAAAATACAGAATAGCAGGTGCAACGAACATGGAACGTAAAGACAAGATCACGATGTGATGAATCACGCAACAGCAATAACACCAGTAGTAACAAAGAGAAAAAGAAAAATACATCAATAACAATAATGATAGATAATGGTAACAATAATAATAATTAATAAATACATAATACATAATAATAAAAGGGTAATATTGATAAACATAGCGAGTAACAGAAGTAATAGAGTGATGAGAGGTTTCATGTGAGAGGAGAAAATAAGTTAAAAAAAAAAAAAAAGATAAGATAGCCTTGTAACAATAATAATAGTTACTACAATAACAGTAATAATAGTTAAACAAACAAACGACAAAAAAGAGAGAGAAAGAAGTAAATGAGAGAGGAAGAAAGAAACAAAACAACAACAAAGCTTCTTAGCTACTGCTACTGTTCCTTGGTTATCTCCATAAACCATAGGTGGTGTGTAGCTGAGTCAGTATTTAGATTTAATGTGTTTTTAAGTTGATATTATCTATGTGAACTTCAGCTAAAACTAAAACCCACTCCACATATTATTCAGACCAGTGGTAAATATGTTAACCAGCTAAACTGTTGTTGCTGCAGCAGTTTGGTTCAGAGAACGATGGTTCCTGGTTCCAGCTGTTGTTGCAGGTGGGGCGTTAATTAGCGGTGCACCCCCCAAAACGCGCCAAAACGTCGCTGCTGCTGGAAGAGCCGAGACACACGGTGAAACTCTCTCCGTTATTTGTAGATAATATGCTCTTAAAGTCCTTACTTACCATGAATATCACACACACACTGAGTGATGAGGTGGCGGCCATGTTTAAAGTGTGTGTGACTGTGTGTTGTTTTTCTTTGTTCACGGTGAGACGAGGATTTAACGATCTCATCTCATTAGCATACATGTGTTTGTGTTGTGGCTTTGTTCTGTGTGTTTAAAGTTCATCTGCTGTGGATCCAACTGAAACTGCCACTATACGATCTCATGTCTACAGAAATATCTGATTGATTAGTGAACATTCAGTTTGAAACTGGAAACTACAGCTGCATCTCAATAAATCAGAATATCATGGAAAAGTCAATTTACAGTAGTTCAAGTCAAATAACCACAACCAAGTATTGAGTGCATATAGATGGCCAATATTTCTGTATTAAAAATGCTTAAAAAAACAAAAACAAAAAACAAACAAAATTTTATTAAGCCATAATAATGGATCTATATAAAGTGTTAGCTTCACTTTTTGAATTGAATTAGCTTACTGACATAAATAAACTTTTCCAGGATGTTCTAATTTATTGAGATGCACCTTATTTATTAGTGAATATTCTGTTAGAACTGTTACAAATTATTGTTATGAATATAGATAATTAATTGTACTGTATGTATACAGGCTGTTCACGGCTGTTGTAACCTGCCCGTTGCATTTGCACTTTAGGCCCCATGATGTTTATTATTTATTTGTTTGCACATTATTGGCACTTTTTAATCATATTTTATCTTGCAGTAGGTCCTTTTAATCTGCCCATGATATGTTACATGTTATCTGGTGTTGTCTATTTGTGTATGTGTTTGAATGTGTGGATCTTTCTGGCTGCAAATCAATTTTCCCTGTTTGGGACAAATAAAGACACTTTGACTTTGACTTTGAATGAGATAAAACATAAAAACATAGTAGATGCAGCTAATGTGCTCCTACTGTTGTGTGCAGAATAAAATCCTGAGATGGTCTCCAACAACGTCCTGTTTCCTGTGAGGTGAGTGGTGCCAGTGGGTTGCAGTCTGCTACAGGTGAGTGTTGGTGTCTGTCAGCAGCTTCAGGTAGTTGCACCAGCTACATCACTCCTGTGTGCTGGCCTGGGCCTTGGATTTGTCACATCTGTAGACATTTTATTCTTCTTATGACTCATTTACACCAACACATTCATTATCTCCAAATAAAGTTCCAATCCAATCAACATACAGACACTATAAATCATATTACAGTGATATTTGTGCATAATCATCAACCTTATTTAACCAAGTTAACAAAGACCACATTCTTATCAGTGGCAGCAGCCTGGTAATAAACTCTTCAACTCATTAATTAACACTCCAGAACTTATGCATTAACTTTTCATAACTTAGGTTTAGTTGTTAACAACAATTTCACAACAAAACAAGTCATGGACCCACAACACACACAGATCACACAAACTCCCACAGACAACACTGGAGACACAGCGTCACATTTTATCAACAAAAACAAACCTTTATTCATAGAGCACTTTTCATACAAAAGGAAGCAGCTCAAAGTGCTTCATGCAATAAAATAAACAGCAGTCAACATCCTCTGTCATTCAACATTCACAGTTACTCACACACACAAATGTTCTCCATGTAAACGTAGGCACATGCCCCACCACAATCCCTGCTCTAATTCTGCCCCCTAGTGTCCAAACAAGAGAACTCCTCCTACTGGAATCAGCTCCAGGTCAACAAACCAGATCAAACAGACATAAATATTCTTTCCTCCATAAATATGATAAAATGCAGTTACATTAATACATTATGAGTTAAATGTAAATAATTTATCTGCTCACACCATAGAACAGGTTTGTCTCTGTCATTTGTAGCCCAGAGCAATTAAACAGTTATGCATTCAGTGGAACTCATCATTTTAACTCATGTCTAAAAAACACACTTGACATAAATAGTTTTATATTTTACATAAATGCAATTTAAATGAACACACTCATTTAAAATGATTCCACACCCCTGGGCTTAGAGGTTCTGTGAGTGTTAAAGTTTGATTTCACAAAAACATCAGCATCACCAACCATCAACTGTCTGCACAAACATTTATAATAACAGCATGAGCACAGAAAAACAGCAACAGATCAAAGTAGGAGTTTGTTATGCGTTGTATGTAGCATAGTTAAGGTAAAAAAAAACAAAAATCTTGCATAGTTCCTCTTTAACCGTCTTCTCTGTCAGCGATACTGAAGGTTGTGAACAGCACCAACCCGCCCCAGCACCACGGCAACCGTCTCACCAACAGCTGCACACACACAACATTTCCTGTGTCTCTCCCAACACATTCATTATCTCCAAATAAAGTTAAATCCAGTTAACATACAGACACTATCAACAAAACAAACCTTTATTCATAAAGCACTTTTCATACAAAAGGAAGCAGCTCAAAGTGCTTTATGCAATAAAATAAACAGCAGTCACAGCCGCTCTCATTCAACATTCACACACACAAATGTACAACATGTAGGCACTCACACTTCTCTAAAGTTTAACTAAGAAGTTTCAGTAATTCCTTTGGGGTTTGAGACGACACTCACCTGAAAAACACAGGAAAGAAACAGTGACACAGAGAGACGAGGCTGCTTGAACTGAGTCTTCCATGGCGATGAGGAAAACCCATCCAGACATGCCCCACCACAATCCCTGCTCTAATTCTGCCCCCTAGTGTCCAAACAAGAGAACTCCATCACCTCTGGGTCAACAAACCATATCACACAGACATAAATATTCTTTCTTCCAAAAACATATGATGAGATGCAGTTATATTAATACATTATGAGTTAAATGTAAATAATTTATCTCCACAAACGTCCCACTCTGTCAGCAAGAACCAGTTCTAGAGCTGCTTTGGCTCTAACATCCTGAACACACACTTCACACTGTGGGACAGGTTTGTCTCTGGTCATTTGTAGCCCACAGCAATTAAACATTCACCTGTGCATTCCTTTAAGTCAAGCTCATAATATAACACATGTTTGAAAATGCACTTGAAATAGTTTCATATTTCACATAAAAGCACTTAAAATAAACACACACATTTAAAAATGATAAAGTGGGTCAAATAGCAGAGTCAAGTGGAGGTGCACGGTAGCCAGTGAAATGCTTCATCCACTTCCTGAGTGAAGACCAGCTGGTCAGGTGAGGACAGGTGAGTTTTAATATGTAGTCAGCTGACTCATGTTTCCGTTAACCATGATGATAATTGTTGCCGTTGTAAACTGTGTCGGTCCATGCTAATGCTAATACAATCCACTCGCTGTGATGCTAATTACTTCAAGTTAAATCCTATTGGGTTAGCCTAACAGTGTTAATGGCTTTGAAGTGGTGAGTGAGAATATCTTAGTAAGTACTGCTGAGCAGCAGACATTTTCTGACTACATGCTGTGTAAAAGAAACTGTTATTCAATGTGTTCTGAAATACTTTGTGTAAAGTACTGCAGCTGGCTGTGGGTTAACACGGGTTCATATCAAATATTTACTGTTAATGCTGGTATTTCTGTAGCTAAGAAAAGTTAAATGATGTTCTGAAGATTCATTAGAGTTTAACCGTATATTTAAAGGTGCACCGGTTTTTTTGAGATCTCCTTTATGTATTTGACCTGCAACTGAAATGTAGTAAAAATGTCTAATTGCTCACAACTTAGCATCAAGTAATTGTATCTTGACCTCGTCTCAGGTCCCAGAGTGAATACTTTTCAAAGTGCCATGTAGCAACCAAAAACGTAATAACGGCCAATAACGTAATAACAGCCAATAACGTAATAATTTTGGCCATTTTAAATGTAATAAAGCCAATAATGTAATAACATGCCAATAATGTAATAAAACTTTTGAGCCAATAACGTAATAACATTTTGCCAATAATGTAATAAGTTATTACATTATTGGCTGGTTATTACGTTATTGGTCTAGTATTAAAAAAAACCTTTGACAATGTAATAACTGGTGCCGATAATGTAATAATACATAAATATGACTGCAGTTCTTTGAAATAAAAGGCAGTTTTGTGCAGTTTGCTAATCAAAAATAGGTATAGTGGATGACATAGTCGTCCTATTTATTCATCCAAGATATGTACCATCTTTCACCTCTATCTCTCTCTCACTTCTACCATGCTTAATGATATGTTTGCAAACGGAAGAAGTAAACATTGTAGGCTATATCAACAACCTCCAAAACATAACCAAACTTGTGTATTGAATGGTGTCTGCAGCCAGTTTATGTTTCAGTCATGTATAACTTCCTGCCTCAGACAAACCATGTTAAATGTGATAATCCCAGCATGGCTCGGAGGAGCAATGGCGTTGATTTGATTTTACCATTGATTTTTTTTAAATTAACATATTTAGCCATCATTTGTCCAAGGGTTAGGGTTATAGGGTAGTCATCCACTTACCTATTTTTGATTAGCAAACTGCACAAAAATCTCAAATGAAAACATTTTGATTTTAAAGTAAAAACAAAATAAATGTTTAAAGTTGAAATAATAAAGTTTGGTTTTAATCATAAGCTGTAACATTACAGCTCAGAGACGATGTAATCATGATGACATCACAACCAGTTTTAAAAAGACAAATTCATTTTTATTTCAAACTTTCAAACAAGAAGTCACTTTAATGAGACGGTGATGTCACAAATGATGCGAAGCTAGTTCAGGCAGACGACTCAAGCCGCGCCCATCCTGATCAGCTGATCGGTCACATGCTCTCCTCGCCCAGATAGGGCGGGCTATTTAAATCTCCCAACTCACCTGCTCGCCCCTGGCTATGCTTCTGCTGCTGCGCCGCTGCTCTGCTTTCGCCGCTGCTGCTTCTGCTGCCTTGCTGCCCATGTGGTTTTGCAAACCCACCACCTCCCCAGCATCCACTTGTGGGCTCTGTCTCTTGATCCCTTGTGGGGGGTCGGCTTCATTCCCTGTAAATGTCTGGCAAGGCAGATCATTCAGGGAACGAATATGAGTCAGAGCCTGACGCCAAACCTGCTGCAGCCATGCTCAAGAATATGCTATCCATGCTGTGCTTCAGCTTGCTATGCTTATGCTCAATAAATGATTTCTTCTCATTCCAGAGTTGTCTGATTGAACTGACTGATGATGTCACAGCTTCGTTAAACTGCGAGGAGGAGGAGGAGGAGAAGGATGAAGAAGAGGAGGAAGAGGAGGAAGAAGAGGAGGAGGAGCAGAGAGTGTGTAGAGGATCAGATGAGTCCAGAGACAGTGATGATCTCTGTCAGGTCCAGAACACACAGGGAGGATGGTGGACTGGACTCTGTGAGAGACAGTGGAGCTGCTCTCAGATCAGTTCAGGAGGTATGGAGGTATGGAGGTTTCCCATCTGAGAAGAGAAGCAGAGGACAGAGGTGATGGATCAGTGATCGTCTCTCTCTGCTCTGATTGGCTGACTGTTGTCTCTCTCTCTGCTCTGATTGGCTGACTGTTGTCTCTCTCTCTCTGCTCTGATTGGCTGACTGTTGTCTCTCTGCTCTGATTGGCTGGCTGTTGTCTCTCTCTGCTCTGATTGGCTGACTGTTGTCTCTCTCTCTCTCTCTCTCTCTGCTCTGATTGGCTGACTGTTGTCTCTCTCTCTCTCTCTCTCTCTGCTCTGATTGGCTGACTGTTGTCTCTCTGCTCTGATTGGCTGGCTGTTATCTCTCTGCTCTGATTGGCTGGCTGTTGTCTCTCTCTCTCTGCTCTGATTGGCTGACTGTTGTCTCTCTGCTCTGATTGGCTGACTGTTGTCTCTGTTATTGTCTCACACTGGCCCTCATTTATTAAACTTGCGTACACCAAAAAAATGGGTGTACACCAAATTCACCGCAAGGATCGGCATTTATTAATCTGAGCGTGAGCGTACGGTACGCACAAATCTCACGCCAGCTCTGACCAGGTGTACGCACATTTGGAACCAGAGTAGAACATGCAGGAAGGAGTGCTGCTGTGTCAGAATGATTATTAAACCATAGTCTAATAACGCAGCGATGTGGACCACATGTTGTTGTTGTTTATATTGATAAAAAGATAAAAAGTAGCCAAAAAAAGAGAAAAGAAACGCTACAACTAAGTCCGTGTTGAAAATTTAACTCGACTTTTATTTTGAGCAACTGAGATGAATTAAAAACCACGATGTGACAGATGCTCGTTAATTCATAATCAGCTGTGTAAACAGAAACAGTCAATGACAGACCTGTAGATCACACACACAAACTTCCAACATCTCCTGCACCAGAGCATGACCGACGGCTCCTCAGTCTCTCTCTCTCTGCCGGACACCGGTGGGGGGGTGAGGGGGGGCTCCGCTACCTGTCCAGGTGCAGCTGATCTCCGCGGCGGAGTGTTTTTTTTTTTTTTCCCGTCACCGGGACCTGTCAGCGGGACATCGGGCCGGTGTTTCACATCCCTCCATCAGCCGAACCATGCCAGCGCGCTGATGGTCATAAAGTCGCGTTCGCAGCAGTAATATGCCTATATGATGAGGCATATTAGGGCCGTGATTCTCCTCAGTCACTTGTGTTAAGTACAGTGGGTACCGAAAGTATTCAGACCCCTTTAAATTTTTCACTCTTTATTTCATTGCAGCCATTTGCTAAAATCAAAAAAGTTCATTTTATTTCTCATTAATGTACACTCAGCACCCCATCTTGACAGAAAAAAACAGAAATGTAGAAATTTTTGCAAATGTATTAAAAAAGAAAAACTGAAATATCACATGGTCATAAGTATTCAGACCCCTTTAAATTTTTCACTCTTTATTTCATTGCAGCCATTTGCTAAAATCAAAAAAGTTCATTTTATTTCTCACTAATGTACACTCAAGCACCCCATCTTGACAGAAAAAAACAGAAATGTAGAAATGTTTGCAAATGTATTAAAAAAAGAAAAACTGAAATATCACATGGTCATAAGTAACCCTTTGCTGTGACACTCATATTTAACTCACATGCTGTCCATTTCTTCTGATCCTCCTTGAGATGGTTCTAAAGGTTACAAAAGAATTTCTGCAGCACTCAAGGTTCCTAAGAGCACAGTGGCCTCCATAATCCTTAAATGGAAGAAGTTTGGGACGACCAGAACTCTTCCTAGACCTGGCTGTCCAGCCAAACTGAGCAATAGTGGGAGAAGAGCCTTGGTGAGAGAGGTAAAGAAGAACCCAAAGATCACTGTGGCTGAGCTCCAGAGATGCAGTGGGGAGATGGGAGAAAGTTCCACAGAGTCAACTATCACTGCAGCCCTTTGTATTGGGCAGGTGATGAGCAGTGCCTGGTTTTCTCCACACATACCGCTTAGAATTAATGCCAAAAAGTTCAATCTTCGTCTCATCAGACCAGAACAGATTTCTCATAGTCTGGGAGTCCTTCATGTGTTTTTTGGCAAACTCTATGCGGGCTTTCATATGTCTTGCACTGAGGAGAGGCTTCCGTCGGGCCACTCTGCCATAAAGCCCCGACTGGTGGAGGGCTGCAGTGATAGTTGACTCTGTGGAACTTTCTCCCATCTCCCCACTGCATCTCTGGAGCTCAGCCACAGTGATCTTGGGGTTCTTCTTTACCTCTCTCACCAAGGCTCTTCTCCCACGATTGCTCAGTTTGGCTGGACGGCCAGGTCTAGGAAGAGTTCTGGTCGTCCCAAACTTCTTCCATTTAAGGATTATGGAGGCCACTGTGCTCTTAGGAACCTTGAGTGCTGCAGAAATTCTTTTGTAACCTCCAATGAAGGAGTAGAACCATCTCAAGGAGGATCAGAAGAAATGGACAGCATGTGAGTTAAATATGAGTGTCACAGCAAAGGGTTACTTATGACCATGTGATATTTCAGTTTTTCTTTTTTAATAAATTTGCAAACATTTCTACATTTCTGTTTTTTTCTGTCAAGATGGGGTGCTGAGTGTACATTAATGAGAAATAAAATGAACTTTTTTGATTTTAGCAAATGGCTGCAATGAAATAAAGAGTGAAAAATTTAAAGGGGTCTGAATACTTATGACCATGTGATATTTCAGTTTTTCTTTTTTAATACATTTGCAAAAATTTCTACATTTCTGTTTTTTTTCTGTCAAGATGGGGTGCTGAGTGTACATTAATGAGAAATAAAATGAACTTTTTTGATTTTAGCAAATGGCTGCAATGAAACAAAGAGTGAAAAATTTAAAGGGGTCTGAATACTTTCCGTACCCACTGTAAACTGCAGGAGCGTTTCATGAGGTCGCTGGGTTTCCTGACGTGGTCGGTGACACGTGCGTCTGCAGCCTCCATCCACCGGGATGACGCTTATCAATCACAAAATCTATCAATCTATCAATGTCCAGATATTTAATGTTGCCGCCCTCTCCCTGTTCACCGCGGTAATGTTGGTAAAGTCTCTTCTTGGCCGTCTTCCGTGTCTCCATGTCGTAAAAGGGGCAGGGCGACGCCTCTAAAGCAGGAATATATCGGGGCGTGACATTTAAATGACGCTGGTTTTCAGCCGCCGGATTTATCACCACCACGCCGGTTCTACGCCGAAATCAGCAGCGTACACACTTTTAGTGAATCACACGTGACACTTGGCGTACACTGATATTTACACCAGATCCTGCGCAAGTTTGATAAATGAGGGCCATTGACTTTAGTCCAATAGTGCTGAAAGCAGCACAGACTGACTCCGCCCCCCTACTGACCTCACAGTCTCCAGTCTACAGTCTGGACTCTTCACAAGATCATCCAGATCCTTCACGTCTGAAGACTTCAGGTTGTTGTCTCTCAGGTGCAGTTCTCTCAGGTGGGAGGGGTTGGACTTCAGAGCTGAGACCAGAGAAGAACAGCTGATCTCTGACAACCTGCAGTCCTCCAATCTGAATAAAGAATAAAAGAAGAAGATAAATTCATTGATGATCAGAAAGAAGAGTTTTTTCTTCAACAGGTGAATTTCAGTGTCTTTGTCCAGACATGAGTTGTGAGGATCTTGTGCACATTGTTGTGATAGAGATGAAGTGAGTTGATGAGCTGATACTGGACATTTTCTCCAGAGTTTCTAGAAAACATGAGTCGTCTGACTGAGAGAAATACGAGTGTGTGTGAAGGTTGAACTGAAGTGAACAGACATTATTCATGACCACTGAGTGAAATGAGCTGAAACTGAAGAATCATTCTCACACAACAACAACTGCAAATATTCAACAACCACTATTTCAAATGTCATTAATCAATTCTATCAAAGTCAGTGATTCAAGTTCTGAGTGAAGATCAATCAGGTTCAGTTGTGGATCAAAGATCTAAGATCTACAACAGTAACAGTCAGTGAACTGACCTCAGAGTCTCCAGTCTACAGTCTGGACTCTCCAGAAAACCACTCAGATTCTTCACTTGTGAATCCTGCAGGATGTTGCTGCTCAGGCCCAGGTGTCTCAGGTGGGAGGGGTTGGACTTCAGAGCTGAGACCAGAGAAGAACAGCTGATCTCTGACAACCTGCAGCTGTTCAATCTGAATAAAGAATAAAAGTAGTGAGTTGAGGACAAAGCTCCTTGTTGACAGCGTTCAGTGTCTCATCATCTGTTCAGAGCTGAAGAAGCTTCAGAAAGAACAAGTTTAGAAAATCAAAGTCCAACAGCTGAAGCAACAGGAAGCAGGTTAAACAGTGACAGAGAGAAAACAGCTCATTAATATTCATGAGAAGCTGCTGCTGCTTCAACACAGACGCAGTGACTCCGCCTCTTCACCTGTCAGCTCCACCTGTGGCTCCATCCAGACAAACTCATGTTGTGCAGCCACATTTCTCAGACACTCTGTCACTGAGCTCCTTCTCACTCCAACAGCTCATCTGCACTCATACAGTGTGCGTCATAGTGCGCGTGTGCGTAGCAATACGCCGCTTCAATGGCCGACAAACACGGCTCCAGAGTTCAGGGCTGTTTGACAGCAACATCAAGTTGTGACAATCTTCAGAACAACGTGGTCAGCTTTTCTCCGTGGGCGTTTTGAAAGTGTGTGAAGCAGGTTGTTAGTGGCGAGCCCGTCCACAGCAGCTCATCACTCAGCTTCTGTGCTGCTGCTCTGCTCTGCTAACACACTGACTGTCTTCAACAGCTCACACAAGCCCACGTTCAAGAAGCTCAGCTGTCACTTTGAGCTGCTTCTGACTCCTGCCCTCGGCCAAGCACTGAGTCAACACTCTGAGCCTGAGCCGCCACATGAAGCAACAACCTTCAGCCCATCTTGGTGAGCCTCCAAACAAACCAGCTGAGCCTCTGCAGCTGCTTCATGTCAACAGCAACAAGACCAACACTAGCAGCTCTGCTCTCACCTGTCTCACCTCGATTCTCAGCATTCACAGTCATTGACAGGAAGTGGCTGCAGTGTGTGCCATGCTCTTCACTTCCTGCTTCACACTCCAGCCTCTCCCAGCCAGTTGAGCTACCAGGGAGCAGACTTTAGCTGCCAACAGCTCCCTACAGCCAGCCTCCACTGGAGCGCAGCTTTCCAGCCTCCTCTGCCTCTGCTGCCAGCTCTGTGGATCTCAGCTGCTTCCTCTCATGCTTCCTCCCATGGTTCTGTCAGCTCCACAACATCCACCAGCTGCTGTGTTTCTGACCACAACTCAACATCTGCTCTCAGATCAGTGCTGCACGTTGCTTCAACAACAAGTGTCTGAGTTGAAAACAACAGTTGTAGAAGCTGAGCTCGTTCTCTGCTGCTCTGAATCACAAACACTACGACTGCTCTCACCTTCTTCTCTCTGGACTCATCTCAACTGTTTTCTCTCTTCAGCTTCTTGAGAAACATCCTCACACACAAATCCTGACATGTATGAACCAATGAGAAGCTGAAGCTTCAAACAACTACAACAGATCCAGTCAGTGAACTCACCTCAGAGTCTCCAGTCTACAGTTTGGACTCTCCAGTCCAGCACACAGAAGCTCCACTGATGAATCATCCAGGTTGTTGTCACTCAGGTCCAGGTGTCTCAGGTGGGAGGGGCTGGACTTCAGAGCTGAGGCAACAACTTCATAGTGAATCTCTGAGAGGTCACACTGAACAAGTCTGTGATCAGAGAAGAAACAAAATGTGTGAGAGTAAAATCAGACAATTTGTACTAAACACACACAACATGTCATCATGTGATCAACATGTGCTCTTCACACTCTGGTTCAGTTCATCTTCTCTCTTTGTGTTGGACATGAAACAATAATCCTCATCAGGGCTGGGCTGGAAAAACCCATTCAGATTCAGATCCACCTCCTCTTGAATCATCCAACATCCATTCATCAAAGCCCAGATGGATGTTTAATCCAGGCTCCTGCGCCGACACAGGTAGATGTGGTCAGGTGAGCTCAGGTGTAGAGCTGCAGGTGTCACCTGAACAACGCTCACACACTTTGATTTTCTCCAAACATGAAATGAAGTCAAAGAAAATCAAGGTGAAATGTAGAAACATCTTTAGCAGCAGAAGATCTGACCACTAAAGTGGGTGTCCTGCACAGATCTAATCCACACTAAGGACACGCTCCAAGTTGTCATGGTGATATTTAAGGTGGACTGATTGATTTCCATGGGTCATTGAGCAGCACACAAGAAAACATTCCACCTTAAAAGTGTGTGAGAGCTGGCGGCTGCACAGTGACTGAGATGGTTGATGAGTAAAAAGAGAGAGAAGCTGCTTTGATCCGTCCTTCACTCTTCTGACAGTTTGTGTGTCTGTGCTGATGATGGACACACAAACATGACACAGTCAGTCTGTTACACTGGAGCTGCAGCTGCTTCGGCTTCACAACCAGCCACAACTGAACCCAGCAGGTGAAGCACAGGTGTGTTAGCGTACACAATAGGGATGCAACGGTTCTCGGTAAAATACCGAACCGTTGGGTACGGCCTGCACGGTGCAATACGCTCTTGGACCGCGGTATTTCAGATTCAGCTTGCATCAGCTTTTACTGCTTTACAGGCAGCTGTGCCGTGTATGTGTGTGCCTGGCCATTTAAGGCGAAAGCCCGCCTCCTCGAGTTGATGTCCAATCACTGTTGAGCCTCCACACACTTACGCCGGGAATACACTGGGAACGGCCGCGACGCGATACGTAAGCGGGGCGTAGCGGAGTTTTTTAACTGCTACACCAGGCATGGACGCGACACGGCTTCACTGTTTGTTGTTGCAGCTGTCAGCTTCACCTTGTCAAGCTGCAGTAAATGAGTGCACTTTATGCATCTCAACACATTTTTACATCCTTCCTGTTAAAATGGATTGACAGTACCTTTTTCACAGGTAATTTGCTGACTATGTAGGTTTGCAAGTGCAGACTATATTAAATGGTATCAATTAACTGTTTAACTACATGATCATGGATCCACAATGTAAAAAAACAAACCCCATAATGTTGCACTGCTACTGGCTTTGGCTCCCTGTTGGAGGGCCGCGTAGCCACGCGACGAGGAAATAAAATAGACCCGGCATGAAAAAGAAGAGAAACGCCGCGCGACGGCCGCTGGAGTGCGCGTCGCTCACATGGCCGGTGGAGGAGCTTCCATTGACTGAATGGGCGCGAGCTGCTGCGGGTGTCGCGCGACATACGTTTCGCGTCGCGACCGTTCCTAGTGTATTTCAGCCGTCACAGTGACTCCCCCCCTGCAACTGAAGTGCACCAGCTCACACACACAGAATAGGGGTAAAAAAGAAAAGAAAACAAACAAGCGGCAGCACGAGCGGTCGCTGATTGCGATCGCGGGGAAAATTAATTAGTTATTAGCGCGATTTAGCTCATTTAGTCATAGTCATAGTCATAGTCATAGAAAATGTATTGCCATGTCAACCAGTGACAAGGAATTTGTCTTGGTTTGCTCTCCAGTACATACAACACGACACGACCCCACATGAAAAACACATGCGGGGGACAGAATAAATTACAAAATACAATACAATTTACAAATGACAGGGAACAGTACCCAGCGACATCGTGTACACAGTATGGTGCAAAGTGCAATAGTGAAGTCAATGTGAGTTCATGAGTCTGATGGCTTGGAGATAGGTGCTGTCTCTGAAGCGTGATGTTTTACTTTTGATGCTTCTGTATCTCCTGCCTGATGGGAGGAGATTAAAGAGATGATGTGCCGGATGAGAGTGGTCTGCTATGATCTTGTTAGCCTTTCTGACGAGTCTGGTTGAGTAAAGTGATGTGAGTGTAGGCAGGTTACTACAGCCGATGGTTCTAGAGGCTCGACGCACTACTTTCTCCAGCCGCGCCTTGTCCTGTGAGGTTGTGTGACCATACCAGACAAGCATTGAGAAAGTAAGTATGCTCTCTATAGTAGACCTGTAGAAATGGGTCATGGCTGGTCGGCTGACCCTGAATTTTTTGAGCTGCCGCAGGAAGTAGAGTCGCTGATGGCACTTACTAATTACGAGACTGGTGTTGAGCTCCCATGATAGGGATTGATGGATGGTAGTTCCAAGGAACTTAAAAGAGGTTACCCGCTCAACCACCTCTCCATTGATAAGGAGGGGAAGAAGAGGGGTGGCCCTCTTTCTGAAGTCAACAACCAACTCTTTAGTTTTAGAGATGTTCAGTATGAGGTTGTTGTTCTCACACCACTTTACTAGCTTCTCCACCTCACTGCGGTAAGTAGTTTCAATGTTATCAGTGATAAGACCTACTACAGATGTGTCATCTGCAAACTTAAATAACAAAACAGAACTGGAATGTGATTGACAAATGTGTGTGTATACAGAGTACAGAAGAGGTGATAGTACGCAACCCTGAGGGGCGCCAATATTCAGAGCCCTAGCCAGTGAGACATATTTATCAATTTTAACAACCTGTTTCCTGTCACATAGAAAGCTGTAGATCCATTTACACAGAGATGGATTGACCCCCAGTTCCTGTAAGGTGTATATTAATTTATCAGGAACAATAGTATTGAATGCGGAACTGAAATCTATAAAAAGAATACGTGCATATGTGGAACTGGATTCCAGGTGTTGGAGGACGGAGTGCACTTAGCTTTTATTAGAGTTCCAGCAGGACTCTGTCCATGCACACTGCATGTGTGTGGTCGCGTATCCACGTGCCCGCGCACGATAGAAAGACGATGTCCAGCAGGAGGAGTTGACTGACAGGGATGAGAGGTAGTGAAAGGCTGTTTAAAAAAACACAATAGACTAACTCCTTCTTTCCCAGTGAGAGATAGTGGTGGCTGCCAGCAAGCATAGTGACGGTCTTCCATGACGGCAATATAGTGCGATCTCTGTTTGAAAGTGGCTTCAGAGTGTGCACCATATGAAAGATTGCAGAGGGAGGAGGAGCTAGGGGGATGCAACGAGCTAGGGGCTGTTCACAGACAGTTCAGGGGTCTGCCTGAGTTTTCCGTTTCAGAGAGCAGGATCAGCGTAATGCTGAGTCAGTCGCTACGGCAACATGTGCTGTGAAGCAAACCTGCTCCCTGGCAGGCTGATGATGGCTTCTTGTGCTCACGGTGAACGCGCCTCCTTCAGGCTCAACGTACTCTGGGTTGATTGAACTATTTCAATCAATATAAACCGAAAACCCAGAGTTTTCCAGCTCAGGCTCAATCAGCTCGGGATTTGACTCAGAGTTTGTTGAGCCTGCTTCCTGAAACGGACCCCAGGTGTGTGTGTGTGTGTGTGTGTGTGTGTGTGTGTGTGTGTGTGTGTGTGTGTGTGTGTGTGTGTGTGTGTGTGTGTGTGTGTGTGTGTGTGTGTGTGTGTGTGTGTGTGTGTGTGTGTGAGAGAGAGGGGAGCTCTACAAGGAAATACTATAAATAGTAGTAGCCTAATATTAGAAATAATATACATTTTAAACATTATTTTGGGAGAAAAAAAAAGTTCTCTGCACAAAACACATGCCAAAACCGTACCGAGAACCGTGGCCAAAAACCGAGGTACGTATCGTACCTGTACCGTTGCACCCCTAGTACACAAACACACAACACTAGCAGCACACACACAGCAGCCTCTAGACTCCAAGTGAAAAAGTGTCCAGTCAGGTAGAAACTGTGTGGAGCTGAATGGAAGCAGATCTATGTGCAGGATGTGAAGAAGCAGCTGTAACTGTTGACACACAGTGGAGCTGCTGCTGCTGCTCCATCTGCTATCTGTTGCCATGACGACTCCACTGTTGCTCATGTTCAATAGAAAGTGCATTAATGGAACTGCTTTGGCTCCATTCATCATGTCAACATTCATGGTTTTAATAATGCAACAATTTACAGCATCAGTTCTCTGAGCGTCTCATTCATGTCCAAGGCAAGGCAGTTTTATTTGTATAGCCCGTTTTTACAAACAGTTTGTCTCAAAGGGCTTTACATCCCATCATAACAACATCCTCTGCCCTTAGACCCTCACATCAACTGAGGAAAAACTCCATGGATAAAAATATATTTTTTGGGCGTTTTTTTGCCTTTATTTGATAGCACACAGTGAGGTAGACAGGAAAGGGGGAGGCAGAGAGAGGGGGAATGACATGCAGGAAAGGTCTGCCTGACGCGGGATTTGAACCGAGGACGCCTGCGTTGAGGACTGTAGCCTCTACATGGGTTGGCCACTTTAACCACTGCGCCACGCACCGCCCCGGAAAACCCTTTTAACAGGGAAAAAATTGGAGAAACCTCAGGGTGAGCAACAGAGGAGGGATCCCTCACCCAGGACGGACAGACGGGACAGAGATGTTGTTACAGACAAGAAAACTGTTTATAGTTTATGACACAGAATGTGTCAAGTCGAACTGGAGTTGGGACTGAAATCTAAAACACAATCATGATGTTGAATCAGGAATCAAAGTGAATCAGAGATCAGATGGATTCAGGTGATTAGTGATCAATACCCAGCCCCAGTGGCGCCGCCAGCCGGAATCCTGTACGCACCGTGGGCCCTAGTTTCCTAGACCGAGCGAAGTCTAAGTGCAGCGCAGCTTCGCCACGCTAACGAGGCGTGTCCAGGTCCATTTCGCAAGTTTGCTGGGCAGCGTGGTCCGACTTAGGCCAGCGCAGACCCTCCCCTCGTCCCTCCTACTGGCGCAAATGGCAAAGGGGGAGGAGAGAGGGCGGGAGGGAGACAGGAGGAGGAGAAGTGGGATTAACACAGCCGATTCGGATCTTCACCAATCAAATGAGCTCCTCTCCTCACCTTTAACTGTGCCGCGGGCGATGCGCGCTGCAAGTTTGTCATTTTATACTTTGACATGGACGGAGGAGACAGCGACGCCAGAGGCCGAGGAAACAGCTGTTTTGGTCCGGAGGTCCGAGCTCAGAGTGGCCGAATAATGAGTTTACTAATATACTTAATCAGGTTTGATCTGATACACTGAGAACGGCTGCCCAGTGTAAGAAACAACAACTAATAAACTAATAAAGAAACTCATATTTATTCACACCCTGTGTAAGCAAGATGAGAGGTGTAGCCTACACTAATCACAACATAAACAAACACCATGCGGGATGAAATCAGCGTAAAGGACGCTCTCTCTCTCTCTCTCCCTCTCTCTCTCTCTCTCTCTCTCTCTCTCTCTCTCTCTCTCTCTCTCTCTCTCTCTCTTTGTCCTCCTCTCTTTTTTTTCTGTGATGAGAATTGCTGAGTATAGGCTATATACTGACTATCTGACACAGAGGCTGTTGTGGTGGGCTAAGAGAGATGATGATTTGTGTTTTGTTTTTCATTACGGCTGCGTGACGACGCGTCGCTCGCTGCTAATGAATTAATAAGTAAATAAATAAATAAAGCGATCATCACAAGGGCACAGTGCGTATCTCAACACGGTAGCGACATGCAGTCATCCTCCCTCAGTCCTGCTCTTGGGACATCCACAGCTGCTTATCAGTGCCAGTTCGTCCCTGCTGTGTTAATTCAGGTGGAGTTTCCATTACGCGTGCCGACAGCCTTTGATCTCTGCTTTGATCTGACGTCAGATGTGACGGGACAATCTATATAGATATAAATTCACGTGTTGATTCCATTAGTTGCATTAAATAGTGGTTATTGTGGATATTTATTGCATTGAAATGTGTCTGGAACTGTGGAGATCTGCCTGTGAGGTCTTGGTGACGTGTGTGCACTGCAGGTCAGTCAGCCAAACTTCCACTGCACCTGCTGCGCTCCGCTCTGCGCTGAGACTAGACCTGGTTGGAGGTGGCGAGCTTTCAGCGCAACCTCGGCGGGACATTTTCGCACGAAACTTCCACTGCACCAAGCTGAATCTGTGACGCCTCCCCCTGCTGCGCGGCCACGCCTAATCTGCCAATCTGATTTTGCGCTAGGCTGCGCTGGTCGAAACTTGCATTACACCGGCTGCGCTACCTTGCGCCACCTGCGCTGCGCCACCAAACTAGGGCCCTGTGCGTACAATTTTTTTCATAGGTGAAAAAAAAAGAAGCAATTTTGTTTATTTTGAGGGGGTGTGATAAAGACGCTTGTTGTTTGTAACAGGCTAAACGTGCTGAGTTCATTGATTGTTAAACCAATCACTGGAAGCCTAACGTAAAAGCAAGTGATTGTCGTTTACGTCATGTCATCTGTCTCTTTTTGATTTCTGGCGCCTATTACACTACCGCTATGTGATGATTACGCCCGGTCCAGTATAGAAATGTCAAAAAAGACAGTTGAGCCGTTTCCAGGCATTTGAAAAAAAAAGAGATCCAAACCCACGATCACTAACACGCAGCAGAGCAGCGATAATGAAGGTCTCTCCATAGCTCCAAACTCACTCGTCTGCACCGCGATTATGGACTCATAGGCGCCGATTCCAGGTTGAGCACCCACTGGGGGAGCCTCGGCCCATCAGCTGTGGGTATGTGTAGCCCGTATGTGTGTGTAGCCTGTGTGAATGTGTGTGTTAATATCTCACGCGCTCTGTTAAGATGAATCAACACAAACCGCTGCAGAGCGCGAGCCTGGCACAGAGGTGTGCGCTCTGGCACATCTGGCACAATCTGTTAACGGCACCGAAAGAAAACTGGCTCCGCTCTGTGACTATTTCACGTCCGACGTCGATGTTAAGCACATGTTGTTATTGATATTGTAGCGTCCAAGACGACGTAACTACAACAACATAACACAAACTTATCTGACAGCTCTCACTTCTTCCTCTGCTCCTCCTCACTCACACACACACACACACACACACACACACACACACACACACACACACACACACACACACACACACACACACACACACACACACACACACACACACACACACACAGGTCTTCCTCACACTCACCCCGGCCCCTCAGTTTCTCATCCAACCATACCCTACCTGCCCGTACACATTCACAGTCAGTCAGAAATCACACAACTTAAACATCATAACAACAACATTACTGCGGGGTCACATCAATATTTTCAGTTGTGCAGTATATTAATGAGCGACAAGTCCCATTGCTACGTGGCATGATAAGCACACCAGTGTTTGTAGAGCCTGGTGTGCGACCCCCCCCCCCCCCAAAAAAAAAAAATTGTTGTAGCCTATTTGCCGTTTCTGTGCGTACATTGAAATTGAATCCTGGCGGCGCCACTGCCCAGCCCTAACCCTCATCACTCTGTCAGACCTGCACATTGTTCATGTCCATCTTTGTTTGACTTTAATCTTCAGGTTGAAGTCCAAACTGAAACATCTGCATGTTTAAAACTCACAGTGTTAAAACATCTGGAGAAAAAACACAACTGACCTGAGACTGTGTGTGTGTGTGTGTGTGTGTGTGTGTGTGTGTGTGTGTGTGTGTGTGTGTGTGTGTGTGTGTGTGTGTGTGTGTGTGTGTGTGTGTGTGTGTGTGTGTGTGTGTGTGTGTGTGTGTGTGTTATTGATCATGTCTGGACTCACACAGCCTTTCTGCAGTTCCTCACAGCTGGGATCAGTCTCCGTCGTCCCTCCTCTGATGTGTTGTACTTCCACAGGTTCAACTCGTCCAGAACCTGCTCTGACATCAGCAGCATGTAGGCCAGAGCTGAACACTGGATCTCAGAGAGTTTCTTCTTTGATCTGTTCTCTGACTCCAGGAACTGTTGGATCTCCTGATGAACTGACTGGTCCTTCATCTCCGTCAGACAGTGGAAGATGTTGATGCTTCTGTCAGGAGAGATGTTATCACTTTCCTCACTCTTCATCTTCTTCAGGTTGTTGATGGTTCTCTGGATGGTTCCTGAACTGTTGTCTGTCTGACCCAGCAGACCTCCTAACATTCTCTGGTTGGACTCCAGAGAGAGGCCATGAAGGAAGCGAACAAACAGGTCCAGGTGACCGTTTCTACTGCTGAGGGATTTCTGCATGGCTCTCTGCAGGAAGTTAACCAGGGGTCTTGCATTAAGTCCAAAAAAATTCAGAATCTTCTCAGACAAAGACTTCTGTTTTGTTTTCATCTCTGTCTCTTTGTAGTCTTCTCTCAGGAAGTCCTCCAGGACCTGTGTGTTCCTGTCGGTGAAACAGTGGAACATGTAGACTGCAGCCAGAAACTCCTGAACACTCAGATGAACAAAGCAGTAGACTGTTTTCTGGAAGATCACACTCTCTCTTTTGAAGATCTCAGTACAGAGTCCTGAGTTCACCAAGGCCTCTGTGACATCCAGACCACACTGCTCCAGGTCTTCTTGGTAGAACATGATGTTTCCTTCCTCCAGCTGTTCAAACGCCAGCCTCCCCAGCTTCAGAAGAACTTCCCTGTCGGCCTCCGTCAGCTCCTGTGGACTCGTCTCATGTCCTTCACCGTACTTGTTCTTCTTCCTCTTTGTCAGGACCAGCAGGAAGTGTGAGAACAGGTCCGTCGTGGTCTTGGGCAGCTCTCCTCTCTGGTCTGTGGTCAACATGTGCTCCAGAACTGTAGCACTGATCCAGCAGAAGACTGGGACTTGACACATGATGTGGAGGGTCCTGGACGTCTTGATGTGTGAGATGATTCTTCTGGACAGATCTTCATCACTGGACCTCCTCCTGAAGTACTCCTCCATCTGGGCGTCAGTGAAGCCTCGGACCTCTGTTACCCTGTCAACACATCTAGGAGGGATCTGATTGGCTGCTGCAGGTCTGGAGGTGATCCAGACCAGAGCCGAAGGAAGCAGATTCCCCCGGATGAGGTTTGTCAGCAGCACGTTGACTGATGACGTCTGTGTGACAGCAGACACAACCTCCCTGTTGTTGAAGTCCAGTGACAGTCGGCTTTCATCCAGGCCGTCAAAGATGAAGAGAAGTTTACAGACAGCCAGCTGCTCTGCTGTGACCTTCTGTAATGTTGGATGGAAAACATGGAGCAGCCTGAGAAGACTCAACCGCTGATCTCTGATCAGGTTCAGCTCCCTGAACGAAAGCAGAACCAGCAGACTGACATCTTGGTTCTCCAAGCCCTCGGCCCAGTCCAGAGTGAACTTCTGCACCGAGAAGGTTTTTCCAACGCCAGCGACGCCGTTGGTCAGAACCACTCTGATGGGTCTCTGTTGGACAGGTGAGACCGTAGAGACGTCCTCTCTCTGTTGGACGGGTGAGACCGTAGAGACGTCCTCTCTCTGTTGGACAGGTGAGACCGTAGAGACGTCCTCTCTCTGTTGGACAGGTGAGACCGTAGAGACGTCCTCTCTCTGTTGGACAGGTGAGACCGTAGAGACGTCCTCTCTCTGTTGGACAGGTGAGACCGTAGAGACGTCCTCTCTCTGTTGGACAGGTAAGTCTTTAAAGATGTCGTTGCACTTGATTGTAGTCTCATGAAGGGTCTTCTTCTTGGACGTTGTCTCCAGCTGTCTCACCTCATGTTGGGTATTAACCTCTTCACTCTGTCCCTCTGTGATGTAGAGCTCAGTGTAGATCCTGTTGAGGAGGGTTCCACTTCCTGTTCCACTTCCTGTTCCCTCAGTTCCTTCAGTCACTCGTTCACATCTGCTCCTCAGATTGATCTTATGTTGATCTAAAACCTCCTGCAGACCACGATCTGCTGAGAGAGAAGAGACAGAGTCAGACTGAAGACAGAGAGTCTGACAATCTGATCAGATTATTTTCATCAGCTACAGAAAAACTACAGACAACAAAGAGAAGGTTTGAATCATCATCTTAAATGTCAGTGCTGTGTGATGGAACAATGACTCTGGAGAAAACAACAGGTCCTGGTTTCACTAATGACCACATCAGCAGACACATGTTCAGTCTCACTTTGTCCACAGCTGCTCTGATTGGCTGTCTGCAGCTCACCTCTGGTGCTGGGTCTTTGTCCATGATCCTTCACGACGTCAGAGACACCACTCCTCTTCCTCCTGTCAAAACATTTCTGGATCAACAACATGTCACAGTCTCAGCTCCACATCTCTGATCTGTCTGATGGATCTGGTTCCTGGTTTCTCTCTGACTCAGGCTTCAACCTTCACTGACTCCATTTACTGCATTTAGTCCCTTCACTGAAGCATCTTGTTTCCTGACTCATTAGACATCATCTCTAGTAAGTAAGTAAGTAAGTACTTTATTTGTATATCACCCTTCTCAGTACGAATACACAGAGTGCTTCACATCGTAGATAAAACCATCATACAGTACATAACAATACGTAATAAAATATAGAAAGTACTGTACATATTACATAGTAACAGCACAGATAACAACATAGGAAAACATCAGGTGGCACTTGATCGACCCGAGGGGGTCGAGCCAAAAACAATGTTAAATGGGAGGTGAGTCACATCCCACAGCATCTAACACCCAAAAGCCCTTTTAAACAAAAAAGTCTTCAGTTGACCCTTGAAACAGTCTGCCGACTGGGCAAATCTTATCTCCAGTGGGAGCACGTTCCACGTCTTCGGGGCCACTGCCCCAAAGGACCGGTCCCCCTTCGTTTTCAGACGGGTCCGAGGGACTGACAGGAGGCCCTGGTCTGCTGATCTGAGGGAACGACTGGGGGTGTGGTGATGAATGAGGTCACACAGGCTTGGCCATGGAAAGCTTTGTATGTGAGCAGTAAAACCTTAAATTGAATTCTGAAGGATATTGGTAACCAGTGCAACGAGGCGAGTATGGGAGTGATGTGACAGGACTTTTTTGATCTCTGTGAACAAATCCAGATGCTGCTGCTCAGACAGTGTCTACAGTGAAGCTCTGACATGTGAAACTCATCATTCAGGCTGTAAAATGATCCTGCAAACTGAAACCAGCTCATCAACGTTCACCAAACCACCTGGAATCAGCCACGTCTTTAAAGCTCATGTTGATCAGTGGCAGGAAGAACATGGAGGAGGAACAAGTCCAGATGTTCTTTCATCAGATCATTTCAGAAGAAACATGAAGAGACCTGAGCAGTTAGTATGAAGACACTGATCAACCACAAGAACCAGTTCCTGTTGACTCACAGTCACTATGAGCTGCAGGACCTCAACACACTCAACACTGGTAAAGAGGCTGGAGCAGGTCTCTTACCGGGAGTCTGACGCTCCAGGTCCAGGTTCAGGACTGAAGTCTGGAACAATTCCTTTGGACCGGTCACTCCTCAGAGACAGACAGGTGGATCCTGGTCCAGGTCCAAGACTGAAGTCTGGAATCACTCCTTTGGACCGGTCACTCTTCAGAGACGGAGAGATGGATCCTGGAGACTCTGGTCCGTCCTCCTCTTCCTCCACATTAACACTCATCTTCAGGACTTCAGTCAGTCTGAGAGGGAAACCAGAAACACTGAACAACACTGACGTTAGCTTCAGATTCAGCAGTTAAGGGGAAAGTTAAGAGAAAATTCAATTCAACAGCTGAGCTCTGAATCCTCTGTTTATTTCACCTCTTAATGTGAAAACTGTGTTTCATTTTGTGTTGAGTGTAAAACTTTAACACTTTTCCAGAGAAGACTTTGTCTCTGAATGCACTTGAAAATTAATTACTCTGCCCACTATGTGTTGCTATGTGTTGCTATATGTGCTGTTGTTTTTTAACAAAGGTTGATTGTTCTGTGTGTGTTTTATGTGTATGTGTATTGGATGTCTTTATGTGTTTTGGACCTCCTGGCTGCAAATCAGTTACAACAGGGACAATATAGATAACTCTGAACTTTGAACTTTGAAGATAACGAGTCTGGAAACAGTAAAAGTTTTGTACCTTATTCTTTTGGTTTTTGATCAGAACCTGGTCTGATGTGGATCGACTGTGTTTCAGACTCTTTATCTTCTCTGGGTCAGTGTTAAACTTTTATTTTGAAGGTCAAACACACAGTTTTCACATTAAGAGGTGAAATAAACAGAGGATTCAGAGCTCAGCTGTCTGACTTAAGTTCCCTTAACTTTCCCCTTAGCTGCCTGTTAACAATGACTCACACACAGAGAGAGAATACAGTGTGTTAACAGTTTTTATTTCTCATATCAGCGTTTTGTACTAAAACTGTATATTTTTTAAACCTGGTCCCAGTCTGGGTAAATCTCCAAACGCCGCCTCAGAAAAAACTAAACGGATCTTTAGTGAAACGATGACGTCATAGCCTCACCTGTCACCTCTCTAACCTGTAACCGGGGCAACACCGCTAGAAGTCATTTAGAAACAACAACAACAACAACAATGGCAGACTAGTGTAAAACTACTCTGACTCTTCTTCCCTTCACACTTCACAGAGACTGAGACTTAACGGTGAATGAATAATAATAATGTTGTTTTAACACTCACCTGCTGCAGCTCTTACTCCTTCTTCTTCTTAAAATGGCGTCTGAACTAAATACTTTCACTTTCTCTCGCTCCTCCTCCTCACCTGTCTCATATCCACACCTCAGTCTGGGGCGGAGCCAGGCAGCCAGCTCACCTGAGGGAGTCACAGCACAGAACGATTATTTTCTATGACGTGTCCAAACATGTCACAGGTAAAGCATTCCTCATCAGCTTTATTTTTTCTCTTTTTTTAAATTTGACCAAGATTTTTTTATTTATTTAGCCTTTATTTGACCAGGCAGAATCATTCAGAACGAGTTCCTATTTACAACAATGGCCTGACAATGATGATTTTGAATGGTTTCTGAAGTGTCTGCCTTTGTCATTTCTTTTGTCAGAATAGAAAAACAACACACGCTGGGCGTTGCTTAAACAGAATGTGATGACATAACATGAGCTTCTGACCTTTACACTTATGACTCACATTACTACACAGTCTTATGTGTGTGAATAATAACCAGAGTAGCTACACCAAATAAAAGAATGTCTCTTAACAATAAGGTTTTCTACCTTCAACTTACATCATGTAACCTAATCTTATCTGTGACTCTCCAAACACAAACTTTACAAACTTCTCAACTTTAACTCTGTTGCAGGTTTTGTCTTCTCATCTGCTGCCATCTTGTCTGTTGGACAATACTTCAAACTTTATTTTTCCTTCATTATCAGTCAACCTCAGTAAATGATCTTTAATATCAACGTGTTCACATCTCTGTCGACTCACAGCATCTTCTTTATTGTGTAAAGACAAACAACACAAGACACGTGTGGTGTTAACAAGAATAAAAGACAAACAAAACAAAAACATACAAGACGATACAGAATAGCAGGTGCAACGAACATGGAACGTAAAGACAAGATCACGATGAATCACGCAACAGTAATAACACCAGTAGTAACGAGAAAAAGAAAAATACATAAATAACAATAATGATAAATAATGGTAATAGTAATAAATAATAATACATAATAATAAAAGGGTAATATTGATAAACATAGTGAGTAATATAAGAAATAGAGTGATGAGAGGTTTCATGTGTGAGAGGAGAAAACAAGTAAAAGGAAATAATAGCCTGGTAACATTAACAATAATAATAGTTACTACAATAACAGTAATAATAGTTAAACAAACAAACAACAAAAAAAGAGAGAGAAAGAAGTGAACAAGAGAGAGGAAGAAAGAAACAAACCAACAACAACAAAGCTTCTTAGCTAATGCTCCTGCTCCTTGGTTATCTTCATTAACCATAGGTGGTGTGTAGCTGAGTCAGTATTTAGATTTAATGTGTTTTTAAGTTGATATTATCTATGTGAACTTCAGCTAAAACTAAAACCCACTCCACATATGATTCAGACCAGTGGTAAATATGTTAACCAGCTAAACTGTTGTTGCTGCAGCAGTTTGGTTCAGAGAACGATGGTTCCTGGTTCCAGCTGTTGTTGCAGGTGGGGCGTTAATTAGCGGTGCACCCCCCAAAACGCGCCAAAACGTCGCTGCTGCTGGAAGAGCCGAGACACACGGTGAAACTCTCTCCGTTATTTGTAGATACTATGCTCTTAAAGTCCTTACTTACCATGAATATCACACACACACTGAGTGATGAGGTGGCGGCCATGTTTAAAGTGTGTGTGACTGTGTGTTGTTTTTCTTTGTTCACGGTGAGACGAGGATTTAACGATCTCATCTCATTAGCATACATGTGTTTGTGTTGTGGCTTTGTTCTGTGTGTTTAAAGCCTTTGGAAACCTGACTATATATAGTAAAAATGCTTATATTATATCAAAGTCAAGTGCCTCATTAAGCATCCACAAAAGTCTGAGTGACAATAACTATTCATAACTATTAGAAAACCTTGTTTAAAAACAGCTCATTTTGCTATTGAGGCACTATTGAGGCCACTGGTCAGGACAGTGTGGGCGTGGCAGATAACGCTATGATTGACAGCTCCATTGTCATAGCAACACGTCAATGGCGACCGTTAAAAAAAAAAAAAAGTCCTCACTGGAGGACTTGCATCGATTGATTGATGCTATTTAGCAGCTAACTAGTCTACCAGCTTCGTTTTGGAGCATCATAACCGTCTTTGGTCGTAGTCTCACAGAAAAAAAAGAAGCTTTTAACCGTCACTCATGTCTGTGTGAGCGCCAGGAGGGGCTGACTGACACACACACAGAGACAAGGCAGGTCGCACTGGAAAGCTAATAAATGCTAAAAGCTAATCGCCAATTTACACACACCCTCCCTCGCTCGCTCCCCTCACCCCCCCAAAAAACGGCTGTATCGGCTGTATGTAGAGAGGAGTTGTGGGCACACACACAGACAGACAGACAGACTGAAACACAGACAAGGTAGGTCGCGCTGGAAAGCTAATAAATGCTAAATGCTGATCGCGGATTTAAACCGCCCGCCCCCCCCTCCTCCCCCCCACAAAAGAAACGGCTGTATCGGCTGCATGTAGAGAGGAGTTGTGAGGAGTTGTGGGCACTGACAGACAGACAGACAGACAGGGCAGGTCGCGCTGGAAAGCTAATGAATGCTAAAAGCTAATCGCCACACACACACATCCCCGGTTGTCATGGCTCTGGTTGTGAGGACTAGAGAGGAGTGGTGGAGCGACCGTTAGCAGAACGGTTTTGTTCGCTGCCACTGGGGGGCTCGGTGAGAGAACTGACGTGGCGATTTATGAGTGGTAGGATTTATTGCGTGATAAATCCCAGAGATAACTCCGCCCAATTCAAACCTACTGTACAAAACCTTAAAAGACAAATATTTTCAATTTGGATGGAAATTTTTTTCTAATTATTTTTTACATGTTTAATAATATGTACATAAGACCCTAAAATACATGGTTAGGAGGCTTTGGTGGATTTGGGTTTCCAGAGGCTTTAAAGTTCATCTGCTGTGGATCCAACTGAAACTGCCACTATACGATCTCATGTCTACAGAAATATCTGATTGATTAGTGAACATTCAGTTTGAAACTGGAAACTACAGCTGCATCTCAATAAATCAGAATATCATGGAAAAGTCCATTTACAGTAGTTCAAGTCAAATAACCACAACCAAGTATTGAGTGCATATAGATGGCCAATATTTCTGTATTAAAAATGCTTAAAAAAACAAAAACAAAAAACAAACAAAATTGTATTAAGCCATAATAATGGATCTATATAAAGTGTTAGCTTCACTTTTTGAATTGAATTAGCTTACTGACATAAATAAACTTTTCCAGGATGTTCTAATTTATTGAGATGCACCTTATTTATTAGTGAATATTCTGTTAGAACTGTTACAAATTATTGTTATGAATATAGATAATTAATTGTATGTATACAGGCTGTTCACGGCTGTTGTAACTTGCCCGTTGCATTTGCACTTTAGGCCCCATGATGTTTATTATTTATTTGTTTGCACATTATTGGCACTTTTTAATCATATTTTATCTTGCAGTAGGTCCTTTTAATCTGCCCATGATATGTTACATGTTATCTGGTGTTGTCTATTTGTGTATGTGTTTGAATGTGTGGATCTTTCTGGCTGCAAATCAATTTTCCCTGTTTGGGACAAATAAAGACACTTTGACTTTGAATGAGATAAAACATAAAAACATAGTAGATGCAGCTAATGTGCTCCTACTGTTGTGTGCAGAATAAAATCCTGAGATGGTCTCCAACAACGTCCTGTTTCCTGTGAGGTGAGTGGTGCCAGTGGGTTGCAGTCTGCTACAGGTGAGTGTTGGTGTCTGTCAGCAGCTTCAGGTAGTTGCACCAGCTACATCACTCCTGTGTGCTGGCCTGGGCCTTGGATTTGTCACATCTGTAGACATTTTATTCTTCTTATGACTCATTTACACCAACACATTCATTATCTCCAAATAAAGTTCCAATCCAATCAACATACAGACACTATAAATCATATTACAGTGATATTTGTGCATAATCATCAACCTTATTTAACCAAGTTAACAAAGACCACATTCTTATCAGTGGCAACAGCCTGGTAATAAACTCTTCAGCTCATTAATTAACACTCCAGAACTTATGCATTAACTTTTCATAACTTAGGTTCAGTTGTTAACAACAATTTCACAACAAAACAAGTCATGGACCCACAACACACACACATCACACAAACTCCCACAGACAACACTGGAGACACAGCGTCAGATTTTATCAACAAAAACAAACCTTTATTCATAGAGCACTTTTCATACAAAAGGAAGCAGCTCAAAGTGCTTTATGCAATAAAATAAACAGCAGTCAACATCTTCTGTCATTCAACATTCACAGTTACTCACACACACAAATGTTCTCCATGTAAACGTAGGCACATGCCCCACCACAATCCCTGCTCTAATTCTGCCCCCTAGTGTCCAAACAAGAGAACTCCTCCTACTGGAATCAGCTCCAGGTCAACAAACCAGATCATACAGACATAAATAGGCTTTCCTCCATAAATATGATAAAATGCAGTTACATTAATACATTATGAGTTAAATGTAAATAATTTATCTGCTCACACCATAGAACAGGTTTGTCTCTGTCATTTGTAGCCCAGAGCAATTAAACAGTTATGCATTCAGTGGAACTCATCATTTTAACTCATGTCTAAAAGACACACTTGACAGAAATAGTTTCATATTTTACATAAAAGCACTTTAGATAAACACACTCATTTAAAATGATTCCACACCCCTGGGCTTAGAGGTTCTGTGAGTGTTAAAGTTTGATTTCACAAAAACATGGGCATCACCAACCATCAACTGTCTGCACAAACATTTATAATAACAGCATGAGCACAGAAAAACAGCAACAGATCAAAGTAGGAGTTTGTTATGCGTTGTATGTAGCATAGTTAAGGTAAAAAACAAAAAACAAATCTTGCATAGTTCCTCTTTAACCGTCTTCTCTGTCAGCGATACTGAAGGTTGTGAACAGCACCAACCCGCCCCAGCACCACGGCAACCGTCTCACCAACAGCTGCAGACTCACAACATTTCCTGTGTCTCTCCCAACACATTCATTATCTCCAAATAAAGTTCAATCCAGTTAACATACAGACACTATCAACAAAAACAAACCTTTATTCATAAAGCACTTTTCATACAAAAGGAAGCAGCTCAAAGTGCTTTATGCAATAAAATAAACAGCAGTCACAGCCGCTCTCATTCAACATTCACACACACAAATGTACAACATGTAGGTACTCATACTTCTCTAAAGTTGAACTAAGAAGTTTCAGTAATTCCTTTGGGGTTTGAGACAACACTCACCTGAAAAACACAGGAAAGAAACAGTGACACAGAGAGACGAGGCTGCTTGACCTGAGTCTTCCATGGCGATGAGGAAAACCCATCCAGACATGCCCCACCACAATCCCTGCTCTAATTCTGCCCCCTAGTGTCCAAACAAGAGAACTCCATCACCTCGAGGTCAACAAACCATATCACACAGACATAAATATTCTTTCTTCCAAAAACATATGATGAAATGCAGTTATATTAATACATTATGAGTTAAATGTAAATCATTTATCTCCTCAAATGTCCCACTCTGTCTTTATGAACCAGTTCTAGAGCTGCTTTGGCTCTAACATCCTGAACACACACTTCACACTGTGGGACAGGTTTGTCTCTGGTCATTTGTAGCCCACAGCAATTAAACAGTTATGCATTCACTTCAGTAGAGCTCATAATATAACACATGTTTGAAAATGCACTTGAAATAAATAAATAAATAAATAGTTTCATATTTTACATAAAAGCACTCAAAACAAACACACACATTTAAAAATGATAAAGTGGGTCAAATAGCAGAGTCAAGTGGAGGTGCACGGTAGCCAGTGAAATGCTTCATCCACTTCCTGAGTGAAGACCAGCTGGTCAGGTGAGGACAGGTGAGTTTTAATATGTAGTCAGCTGACTCATGTTTCCGTTAACCATGATGATAATTGTTGCCGTTGTAAACTGCGTCGGTCCATGCTAGTGCTAATACAATCCACTCGCTGTGATGCTAATTACTTCAAGTTAAATCCTATTGGGTTAGCCTAACAGTGTTAATGGCTTTGAAGTGGTGAGTGAGAATATCTTAGTAAATACTGCTGAGCAGCAGACATTTTCTGACTACATGCTGTGTAAAAGAAACTGTTATTCAATGTGTTCTGAAATACTTTGTGTAAAGTACTGCAGCTGGCTGTGGGTTAACACGGGTTCATATCAAATATTTACTGTTAATGCTGGTATTTCTGTAGCTAATAAAAGTTAAATGATGTTCTGAAGATTCATAGTCTTTGTAATTCATTAGAGTTTAACCGTATATTTAAAGGTGCACCGGTGAGTTAATTTTTGAGATCTCCCTTATGTATTTGACCTGCAATTGAAATGTAATAAAAATGTTGAATTGCTCACAACTTAGCATCAAGTAATTGTATCTTGACCTTGTCTCAGGTCCCAGAGTGAATACTTTTCAAAATGCCACCCTGCTGAGATGGTGGAGCCGACCTAGAGTGATCCAGAGATTTGTGAAGATTTCAACAGTTTCCAGAGAGAGAAGATGTTCCAGTACTGGATGACGAGCCAAGCCCAGAGAGATACTGAACCACTGGCTTTCAGCAAGGAGACAGCAAACTAGGTAACACTTATGTATTCCTCCTCTTTGTCAAGAATGGTTACACTTTACATTCATCATTTACTGTGTGTTGATGATGTAATACATTTTGTCTGAGGATTTTAAAGGTAGTGGAAAGTTCCCACCACCTTTGTTAACCTGGTCTGGTCCTGTGAAAGAGGATCCACCACAGACACAGGTAGGTGTACAACAAAAACAAGTCTTTATTATAGTGAGTCATTCATGAAGAAATACTTGTGACATCTGAAACTGCAACCAGCCCCACAGAGGGCCAGGCAGCTGCTGCACAACCCTGCAACACACAGCACCACAAATGAAGGAGAGATTTACACAGACACACTGCACACAATACTAAATGCACAGCAACCTTTACACTGCACACAGAGGGAACTCAGTGACAAAACACACATCAATACAGACCAGTCCACTCTGGAGGCAGCTCAGAACCACTTCTACCACAGAAACACAGAAACACCTGCCACAATCATTTTTTACATATCAGTCGATATCGATATTTATCACAATATAACTCAAGTCACTATTTTTGTCAAGTCTAAATGTTCCCTCATACTCACAAGTGAGATTTGAAGATATCAGAAGGTTATTTCTGATTAAAATATTTATTTTCCGTCAAAAATTGAACATGACAGATGTAATGATGAACATATAGGCTAATGAACATAGATTATTTTGTGCAGATGCATTTTAATTTGATGTACCTGCCTTTCAAACCATGGTAAATCACTGTTAATAATTATTGTTAGGAATCATTAACATGTGACAGCCTCTGCACATAGGATATAGGCCTATGAAAATAATTATTATATGTAAGATGGATGTTGCAACTTTATTTATGTTTTGATCAAACAAGTAGCCCTTTGTGAAGTTTTTCAATTGTGTTGAAAACTGAAAAAAAAGTAATGTAGAATAGAAATACTTTACATGTAAAAATGTGAACATTTGAAAACACAAGTGTCTCCTTGGTTTTGCGGTCAGTCGTCCGAGTTCTCCTTCATATTTTCTTTCGAGGCAACACTCATTCTCTCTCTCTCTCTGTCTTTTTTCTCCGGCGATGTCCCACTGCTGCCGTGCACGGCTGCAGCAGCCCAAACATTACCACGTGTTGTCGTGTTGTGTCTTCCTGTGCCGTGTCAACCTAACCTGGCTGGCTCAGCGTTCAAGCCACTCACTTCTCCGTCGGTCCCTCGCTACCTAAAGGAGGTGTAGAGCCCCCCTCCTAACAGATGATGTGACACAGCTCCCCTATTTAACCGTCTTCTCTGCCGCTGACACTAAAAGTCGTGAACAGCACCGAGCCGCCACGGCACCACGGCCACCGTCTCACCAACAGCTGCAGACACACAACATTTCCTGTCTGTCTCCGACGCCGTCCAGCCTCCTCCTCCCCATCCACTGATACAGGTGAGTGTGATTACTTCTCATACCAGAGATGTTCAAGTCTTTTTTTGCAAGTCCGAGTCAAGTCTCAAGTCTTTGAGGGGTGAGACTTCATCAAGTCTCAAATCTTTGGTCATGAGTCCAAGTCAAGTCTCAAGTCTCTAAAAAATAAAAGTCTCCTGTCTCTTCTGGTTGTAATGACCCTTTATCATCTGCTGCTATCCAGTCTACTAAGGATACTGCACAGCTATATCTAAGAGATTCAAAGCATTTACTGTAGGTTATTATCACTCCTTTATCTATACAGTAGCCTATTGATTAGTTGTTTATTATATGATCACTTTAAACAGGATATTGCAATGCAATATGAAGAAAACGCAACCTCGAGTCCCCATCTCTGTCTCTTACAGATGAACATCATCAGTCATTCATTCTCCCAGAAAACTCTCCTGGAAGCTCACAGGGAGACAAAACACTCCCTCACTACACTGATATAGTCGGTTACTGAGTCGTGAATGTTGAGTTTTGTACCATCTTGTACCATCCGGAGGCAGCAGCAGCTTAAACAGAAAAGACGTGCTGCGGGTATGATGGGATGTAGCCTGCAAAGTCTGTCTTAGTGTTGCGTTGAGGCGCTGTTTACTGTCGTTGGAGCAAACCTCTGCATCTACTCTGTGCTCTGCAACTCCAGTGCACTGTCATAAGCCAAGTCCACTCAGTGTGTCTCTGCCTGGGAAGAGTCCTAGACATTCTTGAACTTTGAAACGTTGACTGTCAGGCTCTGTTGCTCATCTCAAACACATACTTGTTGCCGCTCGCACATCCTCGTCTTCCCGCCGCTGTTTCCGTTCTTGGTGTGCGTTGCTTTTGCACTGGCTACACCACTGCTTGCATTGACAGGCTCTGACTTTGTCTCCTTTCCAGTCTTTAAGTCTGAAGACCACGATGTCGGCGCTCTCAGCTCTTCCAGTGACGGGTTTAATTTTCGGTTGCATTTGAACTTTAATTATGTTGTCGTTGCTCCTCTGCGCATTTTTTCAGTGTCCTTGAATCTCCATCATGTTTAGAAAAACTGAATAATGTGGAAATGAGCTGCAATTCTTCATCACACCACAAGATGGAGCTGATTAATCAGAATGGATGACTTGCCTGTTTTCACCTGTGTGTGTGTGTGTGTGTGTGTGTGTGTGTGTGTGTGTGTGTGTGTGTGTGTGTGTGTGTGTGTGTGTGTGTGTGTGTGTGTGTGTGTGTGTGTGTGTGTGTGTGTGTGTTTTTACAGATGTGTGTGCGGCCTCAGTTCGGGGGGGGAGGTCAAGGCTCAGATCCCCTGCTCCTCTCAGAGCCTCAACACGCTGCAGCTCAACACCAACAGCACCGAGCACCGGGTGAGTCCCTGAACGCAGCACGGCCTCTGGTCCTGGTCACAAACACCATCATTATTAATATTACTAATAATATAATTGTTATTATTAATAATATTATTATCAGGGCTGCAACTAACGGTTACTTTTATTATCGATTAATCTGCCCATTATTTAAACGATTAATTAATTAGTTGTTTGGTCAATAAAATGTTAAAGAACGTTGAAAAATATACATACATACAAGAAAATGTCTTGTTATGTCCACAAACCGAAGAGAAACTCAGTTTATTGTCATAAAGGAACAAAGAAACCAGAAATATTCACATTGAAGAAGCTGGAATCAGAGAATTTTGACTTTTTTTCTCAAGATAGTTGACGAGTATTTTAATAATCCATTATTGTTCGATTAATTGATTAATTGTTGCAGCTCTAAATATTATTATTGATCAGTCTGTTTCATGCTGTTTTGGACTCTGAGCTTAACATGTGTGTGTGTGTGTGTGTGTGTGTGTGTGTGTGTGTGTGTGTGTGTGTGTGTGTGTGTGTGTGTGTGTGTGTGTGTGTGTGTGTGTGTGTGTGTGTGTGTGTGTGTGTGTGTGTGTGCAGGTACTGACGGTCGGAGGCAGCAGCGACCACATCGACGTCTTCACTAACCTGTCGTACAGAGCGTTTTCACTCAGCTTCTGAACACACACACACACACACTTTGTCATTTATGATAATAAAATATTTTTGTCATTTTGTAACTTGTTGGTCCAAATTTATTTAAATAGATTTTTCTGTTAGAAGTTTCTTGTACCTGCACACACACCTGTATTGTTCCAAGGTCTCAGAATCTGGATTGTTTTCTCCAGACCAGTCCAGACCTCAGCTGCAGCGACATCTTTTTATTTTAAAGGGATAGTTCAACATTTTGTCAAATTGGCCCATTGCCATAATCGCTATAGTCATAGCAGTAGGTTCGTTACCTTTAATTGTCGGTGTAAGCTATTTTTAGAACGGAGGAGCGGAGCGTCAGGCTGCTCAGGGCTACGCTATGGAGGCTAATGGAATTTCTTGGTTTTCCTCATCAAACTCATCAAATACACAACCCAACAACTCCACAACGCTCTGGTGGACAAGTTGTGAGCTGCACAATCACCACGCTATGAGATAATAATGGAACGTTACGAGACGGAGTTGTTTTAGAGGTAAATTCATGCAAAACCGCTGATGCGCGTTGCGTTCAGGGACAGTTTTTCAGCAAGCAGACTCTGTATTTACCCTGTATTTACCTCGAAAACGGCTCCGTTTCGTAACGTTCCATTATTATCTCATAGCGTGGTGATTGTGCAGGTCACAACTTGTCCACGAAAGCGTTTTGGAGTTTTGGGATTTTGTATTTGATGAGTTTGATGAGGAAAACCAAGAAATTCCATTAGCCTCCATAGCGTAGCCCTGAGCAGCCTGCCGCTCCGCTCCTCCGTTCTAAAAATAGCTTACACCGACAATTAAAGGTAACGAACCTACTGCTATGACTATAGCGATTATGGCAATGGGCCAATTTGCCAAAATGTTGAACTATCCCTTTAACCACAAATGTCTCTGTGTCTCTGTCTCACTTTGGTTTCTGTGATGTAATCCTCAAGATAAAGTTGGTAAATCATTGATCCATGGTTCATTGATCCATCACCACAGATTGAACTGGTTTGTAAATTCCAGCTGTAAAACTATGGAATTACTTTTGTATCAAATCAATCCAAACAAAACCTCTTCAACGTCAAACAGAAACAAGAGCTTGAGAAAGAATCAAACTTTATTTAAGAGAGAAAAAAACTCACTGAAGCAAAAAACTGTCATCTCAAAAGCAAAATGTGTGACTTGAAAACAAATGACAAATCTATTGGTTCCTTTAATTGTTTAGATATGTGTTTTTGTTTGCAGTTGTCTTCATGTTCAGTAAACAGGGTTTTGCTCTTGCTGTTGTCACCTCTCTCTCCTCTGCTCCCTGAGAGGCCAGAGTCACATTAGAGCCAGAAAAAACTACATATAAAATATACATCATTGATCATTATACAAAATAAACAGTGTTTACATTACATTAATGTGTTAACTGTTGTCATAGCAACCTGGGGTCCGTTTCAGGAAGCAGGCTCGACAAACTCTGAGTCAAATCCCCCACCTTGTACCGGGGGTTATTGTTACCAAGGATACGGAAATAAAAGTAGCGAAGCTCCGGACAGAGTTGCGGTGATTGTATCCACTTTATGAAACATTATGAAAACACATGAGTCTATCAAGACAACAGATTTTCCGGGACAGATCAAATCCATTGGATCACCACGCTGATTATCCATACCAGAGGTAGGCTGCTGGCTCTCACAGCCCTGACTTCTGCCAATAGTTTTTTTTTTTGGGGAGGGTGTGTGTGTGTGCGCCGAGCGGACCCGTCTAGAGAGACACGCGTCTATATGGGACAGGCTTTTATTTAATTTAGAACAAACCTTTATATGCTCAGCAAAGATGGAAAATATAGGCTATAGTCTAATATAATAAAATGGTTCTGTTGTTTGGCCACTGTTTAAAAGAGTCAGAATATAAGGAAAGGATCGTATCCAGAGCAGCATCATTTACAAGTTTAATAAGCACCAATTAAACTTCTTCTAAACGTAAACATTCAATAACTCGGGTCAGGTCGGACCGCAGGCTTCTTCTTTTTTCTTCATCACAGGAGAAATAAGGCGTCAGCTGCGCTCACCTCGCTACTCTCTGCGGTGCTCTGGTTGTGATTTGTCTGCTGCCTTGAATCCGCCTTTTATACGTGCGCGTTCACAGATTCACAGGCATGAGGTATTGATAAACAATGCACTTGATAGACTCACGAATTCAAATCGAAATGCAGCACTCGGTGACAGTTTTTATTTTATCGGCAGCAGTGAAGGTGTGTGGTGGTGGTGACTTGGCTCTTAAAAACACAGATACAACAAAAAATGCCCCTCAATTACTGAGATGCAGATTCGCACGGGACTAGTTTTACCACGGGACGTCGGTCTTTGGTGAAATATAGTAGGTCATTTGCGGGGGAATTTTTACTTACTTTTTTACTGACATGGCGCATTCGCACAGGATTAAGATCACAGACGTCCTCCGCAATTATTACAAATTACCAGAGGTCCCCAGGTAAAACTAATCCCGTGCGAATAGGGCTTATGTTGTGCTACTGTGTGCAATGGCACAGGCTGCACTTGTCAAGTGTGTCCCGATTGCTTTTAAATCTCCCCCCACACGCTTGACCACTTAATCCATGCTTGCACACTATATGCAAATATACGTTCCGCCGGCAAAACGTCACCAAAGTGTGTGCGTAACCAAGCGCACTGAGCCAAGTGTGGAGAAATGGGACAGCCCCAGAGTTTTCGGTTTCAGAACAGCTGATCAGAATTAGTTCAATCAACCCAGAGTATGTTGAGCCTGAGGGAGGCGCGTTCACCGTGAGCACAAGAAGCCATCATCAGTGGAGCACAGATGACAGGATTCACAAAGACAGAACGAAAGAAACAGAGCCGCGAATTTCACTCCGACCCAACTGGAGAGTTTAATGACGGTGTATGTGGAGTATGAACACATAAAAAAACAGAGTGCAGTGTGTTCTCTAAAGAACTCTGACAATGGGACAAAAACACATTGACGGAGGAGATGCTGTGTTGTTACGTAGCTCACTTGGTAGCGCATGTGCTTTTCACGCAGTCAGCCCATGTTCGAATCCAAGGTCTAACCATGGACTTGGGTCGGCACTGCATTTTCTCATGATTATATATAAAAGAGTGGCCTATGTGGTTGTGTAATCTGTGGCCTCTTAAAAATGTCCATTTTAATTTGATAGCTCTATTGATTTGTTCAGATGTAATCTACTTCAAATCAAACAGTAGCCTAAGACATTTGGTTTACTTCATTCTTGCAATATTTGGCGATCGGTTCCTTTAATTGATGAATAGTTGCTATGGACACAGAGGGGCCGACAGAGGTTTACTGTATCTTCAACAATTTCTACTTGCACTGTCCCACATGAAAACCTGCCAGGGAGCAGGTTTGCTTCATAGCACATGTTGCCGTAGCGACTGACTCAGCATTACGCTGATCCTGCTCTCTGAAACGGAAAACTCAGAGTTTCCCTCATCTCAGGCTCAACATACTCAGAGTTTCCACTAATCTCACTTTCTGAACCGGACCCCTGATCTGAACCTCCATCATGTTTAGAAAAACTGAATAATGTGGAAATGGAAATGAGCTGCAGTTCTTCACCACACCACAAGATGGAGCTGATTAATCAGAATGGATGAAGAAGGAAACAGGAGGAGGAGGAGGAGGAGGAGGAGCAGAGAGTGACTAGAGGATCAGATGAGTCCAGAGACAGTGATGATCTCTGTCAGGTCCAGAACACACAGGGAGGATGGTGGACTGGACTCTGAGAGAGACAGTGGAGCTGCTCTCAGATCAGTTCAGGAGGGAAGGACTAGTAGGTTTCCCATCTGAGAAGAGAAGCAGAGGACAGAGGTGATGGATCAGTGATCATCTCTCTCTGCTCTGATTGGCTGACTGTTGTCTCTCTCTGCTCTGATTGGCTGACTGTTGTCTCTCTCTCTCTGCTCTGATTGGCTGACTGTTGTCTCTCTCTCTGCTCTGATTGGCTGACTGTCGTCTCTCTCTGCTCTGATTGGCTGTCTGTTGTCTCTCTCTCTGCTCTGATTGGCTGACTGTTGTCTCTCTCTGCTCTGATTGGCTGACTGTTGTCTCTCTCTCTGCTCTGATTGGCTGACTGTTGTCTCTGTTATTGTCTCACTGACTTTAGTCCAATAGTGCTGAAAGCAGCACAGACTGACTCCGCCCCCCTACTGACCTCACAGTCTCCAGTCTACAGTCTGGACTCTTCACAAGATCATCCAGATCCTTCAGGTCTGAAGACTTCAGGTCGTTGTTGCTCAGGTCCAGGTGTCTCAGGTGGGAGGGGTTGGACTTCAGAGCTGAGACCAGAGAAGAACAGCTGATCTCTGACAAACTGCAGCGCTCCAATCTGAATAAAGAATAAAAGAAGAAGATAAATTCATTGATAACTAATCAGACGTGTCCTGATCAATAATCAATAGAGGGACTTTGTCCTTGTGTTCTTGTGGATCTTCATCATGTGGCCTTCTACACACATCATTCACATGTCAGCACAGATTCATCAGCTGCTGCTGACCTCAGCTCAGTCTGTCAATATACAATCAATATCTGATCAATACCTGGTGGATTAAACACTGACTACAACTCTCTGATTTAGAGATTCTGATTCTTTTAGACAGATTTATATTTGTACCATTTCATGTCACTAACTTTGTATTTTTATTCTTATCTGTTATTATTATTATCAATAACTTTAACTTGGAAGAAGAGTTTTTTGTTTTGAGGACATGTCCTGCCCAAGATGCATTAAAATCTAAATATAGAAACACAGAAAAAAATCTATTTCTATTTAATGTTGTCAGAAGAAAGTATATTTTTATAAAGTCACTTTAATCCACTGTAGGTGGATCAGATACAACAGTCAGTGAACTGACCTCAGAGTCTCCAGTCTACAGTCTGGACTCTCCAGAAAACCGCTCAGATCCTTCACTCCTGAATCCTGCAGGTTGTAGTTGAAGCCCAGGTCCAGGTGTCTCAGGTGTCTCAGGTGGGAGGGGTTGGACTTCAGAGCTGAGACCAGAGAAGAACAGCTGATCTCTGACAACCTGCAGTTCCACAATCTGAATAAAGAATAAAAGCAGTGAGTTGAGGACAAAGCTCCTTGTTGACAGCGTTCAGTGTCTCATCATCTGTTCAGAGCTGAAGAAGCTTCAGAAAGAACAAGTTTAGAAAATCAAAGTCCAACAGCTGAAGCAACAGGAAGCAGGTTAAACAGTGACAGAGAGAAAACAGCTCATTAATATTCATGAGAAGCTGCTGCTGCTTCAACACAGACACAGTGACTCAGCCTCTTCACCTGTCAGCTCCACCTGTGGCTCCATCCATACAAACTCATGTTGTGTAGCCACATTTCTCAGAGACTCTGTCACTGAGCTCCTTCTCACTCCAACAGCTCATCTGCACTCATACAGTGTGCGTCATAGTGCGCGTGTGCGTAGCGATACGCCGCTTCGATGGCCGACAAACACGGCTCCAAAGTTCAGGGCTGTTTGACAGCAACATCAAGTTGTGACAATCTTCAGAACGACGTGGTCAGCTTTTCTCCGTGGGCGTTTTGAAAGTGTGTCAAGCAGGTTGTCGGTGGCGAGCCCGTCCACAGCAGCTCATCACTCAGCTTCTGTGCTGCTGCTCTGCTCTGCTAACACACTGACTGTGTTCAACAGCTCACACAAGCCCACGTTCAAGAAGCTCAGCTGTCACTTTGAGCTGCTTCTGACTCCTGCCCTCAGCCAAGCACTGAGTCAACACTCTGAGCCTGAGCCGCCACATGAAGCAACAACCTTCAGCCCATCTTGGTGAGCCTCCAAACAAACCAGCTGAGCCTCTGCAGCTGCTTCATGTCAGCAGCAACAAGACCAACAGTAGCAGCTCTGCTCTCACCTGTCTCACCTTGATTCTCAGCATTCACAGTCATTGACAGGAAGTGGCTGCAGTGTGTGCCGTGCTCTTCACTTCCTGCTTCACACTCCAGCCTCTCCCAGCCAGTTGAGCTACCAGGGAGCAGACTTTAGCTGCCAACAGCTCCCTACAGCCAGCCTCCACTGGAGCGCAGCTTTCCAGCCTCCTCTGCCTCTGCTGCCAGCTCTGTGGATCTCAGCTGCTTCCTCTCATGCTTCCTCCCATGGTTCTGTCAGCTCCACAATATCCACCAGCTGCTGTGTTTCTGACCACAACTCCACATCTGCTCTCAGATCAGTGCTGCACGTTGGTTCAACAACAAGTGTCTGAGTTGAAAACAACAGTTGTAGAAGCTGAGCTCGTTCTCTGCTGCTCTGAATCACAAACACTACGACTGCTCTCACCTTCTTCTCTGTGGACTCATCTCAACTGTTTTCTCTCTTCAGCTTCTTGAGAAAAATCCTCACACACAAATCCTGACATGTATGAACCAATGAGAAGCTGAAGCTTCAAACAACTACAACAGCTCCAGTCAGTGAACTCACCCCAGAGTCTCCAGTCTACAGTTTGGACTCTCCAGTCCAGCACACAGAGGCTTCACTGATGAATCATCCAGGGGGTTCTCACTCAGGTTCAGGTGTCTCAGGTGGGAGGGGCTGGACTTCAGAGCTGAGGCAACGACTTCACAGTGAATCTCTGAGAGGTAACACTTAACAAGTCTGTGATTAGAGAAGAAACAAAATGTGTGAGAGTAAAATCAGACAATTTGTACTAAACACACACAACATGTCATAATGTGATCAACATGTGCTCTTCACACTCTGGTTCAGTTCATCTTCTCTCTTTGTGTTGGACATGAAACAATAATCCTCATCAGGGCTGGGCTGGAAAAACCCATTGTCAAATGACTGAGACTAAATGGTAAATGGTAAATGGTCTGTATTTATATAGCGCTTTTCTACCTGAACGATACCCAAAGCGCTTTACAGTTCATCACATTCACCCATTCACACACACATTCACACACTGATGGCGGCAGCTGCGAACCACAACCCATTAGGACCAAGGTGGGTAAGGTGTCTTGCCCAGGGACACTACGGCAGCAACCGGGACAGAGCGGGATTCGAATCGCCAACCCTCTGATCATTGGACGACCTGCTCTACGACCTGAGCCACTGCTGACTAATGAGAATCATTTAACACTGTGTTTGTGTGTGTGTGTGTGTGTGTGTGTGTGTGTGTGTGTGCGCGTGTGTGTGTGTGTGAGATCACGTCTGGACTCACTCAGCCTTCCTGCAGTTCCTCACAGCTGGGATCAGTCTCCGTCGTCCCTGAGCTGATGTCTTGTACTTCTTCAGGTTCAACTCATCCAGAACCTGCTCTGACATCTGCAGCATGTAGGCCAGAGCTGAACACTGGATCTCAGAGAGTTCCTTCTCTGATCTGTTCTCTGACTCCAGGAACTGTTGGATCTCCTGATGAACTGACTGGTCCTTCATCTCCGTCAGACAGTGGAAGATGTTGATGCTTCTGTCAGGAGAGATTTCATCACAGTTCAGCTTCTTCAGGTTGTTGATGGTTCTCTGGATGGTTCCTGGACTGTTGTCTGTCTGACCCAGCAGACCTCGTAACAGCCTCTGGTTGGACTCCAGAGAGAGGCCATGAAGGAAGCGAACAAACAGGTCCAGGTGACCGTTTCTACTGCCGAGGGATTTCTGCATGGCTCTCTGCAGGAAGTCATCCAGGGTTAAATCATCATGTTCTTCTCCCAGGAACTTCTTGAGGACCTGTGTGTTCATGTTGGTGAAACAGCTGAACATGTAGACTGCAGCCAGAAACTCCTGAACACTCAGATGAACAAAGCAGTAGACTGTTTTCTGGAAGATCACACTCTCTCTTTTGAAGATCTCAGTACAGAGTCCTGAGTTCACCAAGGCCTCTGTGACATCCAGACCACACTGCTCCAGGTCTTCTTGGTAGAACATGATGTTTCCTTCCTCCAGCTGTTCAAACGCCAACCTCCCCAGCTTCAGAAGAACTTCCCTGTCGGCCTCCGTCAGCTCCTGTGGACTCGTCTCATGTCCTTCACCGTACTTGTTCTTCTTCCTCTTTGTCTGGACCAGCAGGAAGTGTGAGAACAGGTCAGTTGTGGTCTTGGGCAGCTCTCCTCTCTGGTCTGTGGTCAACATGTGCTCCAGAACTGTAGCACTGATCCAGCAGAAGACTGGGACTTGACACATGATGTGGAGGGTCCTGGACGTCTTGATGTGTGAGATGATTCTTCTGGACAGATCTTCATCACTGGACCTCCTCCTGAAGTACTCCTCCATCTGGGCGTCAGTGAAGCCTCGGACCTCTGTTACCCTGTCAACACATGTAGGAGGGATCTGATTGGCTGCTGCAGGTCTGGAGGTGATCCAGACCAGAGCCGAGGGAAGCAGATTCCCCTGGATGAGGTTTGTCAGCAGCACGTTGACTGATGACGTCTGTGTGACATCAGACACAACCTCCCTGTTGTTGAAGTCCAGTGACAGTCGGCTTTCATCCAGGCCGTCAAAGATGAAGAGAAGTTTACAGACAGCCAGCTGCTCTGCTGTGACCTTCTGTAATGTTGGATGGAAAACATGGAGCAGCCTGAGAAGACTCAACCGCTGATCTCTCATCAGGTTCAGCTCCCTGAACGAAAGCAGAACCAGCAGACTGACATCTTGGTTCTCCAAGCCCTCGGCCCAGTCCAGAGTGAACTTCTGCACCGAGAAGGTTTTTCCAACGCCAGCGACGCCGTTGGTCAGAACCACTCTGATGGGTCTCTGTTGGACAGGTGAGACTGAAGAGACGTCCTCTCTTTGTTGGACAGGTGAGACCGTAGAGACGTCCTCTCTCCGTTTAAGATGCAAATGTTTAGAGAACTTGTGTCTCATTTTGACAAAAAAGTTGTTAAAGACTTTGTCTCTCTGTTGGACAGGTAAGTCTTTAAAGATGTCGTTGCACTTGATTGGAGTGTCATGGAGGGTCTTCTTCTTGGACGTTGTCTCCAGCTGTCTCACCTCATGTTGGGTATTAACCTCTTCACTCTGTCCCTCTGTGATGTAGAGCTCAGTGTAGATCCTGTTGAGGAGGGTTTCACTTCCTGTTCCCTCAGTTCCTTCAGTCACTCGTTCACATCTGCTCCTCAGACTGATCTTATATTGATCTAAAACCTCCTGCAGACCACGATCTGCTGAGAGAGAAGAGACAGAGTCAGACTGAAGACAGAGAGTCTGACAATCTGATCAGATTATTTTCATCAGATCAAGGTTATTATCGTTAACGAAAACGAACGAAATGACGAAAACTAGAATTGAAAAATCATTTTCGTTAACTGAAATTAATAAAAACTATAATCAAATGAAAAAACAATAACTAACTGAAACTGTATTGTGTGTTTACAAAACTAACTAAAACGTACTGAAATTATAGATAAAATTCCCTTAGTTTTCGTCTTTGTCAATTTCGGATTGATATGAAATCGATTCAGGCTCATAGGTGCCGATTCCGTGGCTGCCCCGGTGCACCCACTGACCAGGTTGAGCACCCACTGGGGGGGCACGCCACCAGATGCGCATTTCTCCATGCCGCGAGGAAAGATGAGGGTCTCTAGTTTCCAGCAAAAAAACCTGTTTGTTTCTATCTTGTTCCAGTCTTGTGAAATTGGCGGTTGAATATAGGTTAGTTTAGCCCAAAATGCCATTGCCATGCCACCAAAATCTTGAGAAAAAGAGGTTTTTGTGTCGGCTGTCATTTTCAGGTGAACCAGTACAATTGGCTCCTTTATATTTTGCTTTAGTGATGCCTCAACATCTGTACAGTTGTTCTCTTGTAAACAACAACTAAATCAACACTGACAAATGACTTTTGATGACAAAAGACAAAATATTTAGCTACTGACACACACTACTGCAGCCTTTTTTCTTTCTTTTCTTTCAGTTACAACTTTTTCTTTTCTTTAGTGTGTGTGCGTACGTGACGTGTGCGTGTGCATACGTGTGCGTGTGTGTGTGTGTGTGTGCGTGCGTGTGTGTCTGTCTGTGTGTGTGTGCACGCGCGCGTGCGCGGATCAGTTCGACAGGTTTTTGTAGCCGAAACACGGCGCTTTAGATCAGATCCAGCTTCCTCTGGTCAGCAGGCAGCGGTCTCACTCTCTCTCTCTGTCTCACACACACATCTACACACACACACACACACACACACAGCAGCTCTGGCTGACGCCCCCTGAACTCACAACCACAGACATGTACGCTCATAACAGACACTCCCACCACCTTTACCTCTCGTCACGTTCGCCGGCGCCGTCCGTTCCTCATCCACACTAGATCGCGGGATTTTCAAGCTTTTATCTGAGTGATTTCTCGCAAAATCTGGCGACTTTCCAAACGCTCTTGATGACTAACGACGAGCGATCGACGGGGTTGTTGTTACTAACGTTTGTGCGTTGTATCACGGAGCTGCACGGAGCTTCGACGAGCTGCCGAGCCGCCATGAGCCCCGCCGCCGCCCCCTAAGCTCTCACCGGCGGCCAGAGTGTCACGGAGCGGTGGCGCTGCAGTCAGACACCCGCACCGCTCCGTGAGGGGGGAAAACACGCTATATTTTTTACATCTCTCAATCCAAATGTGTTTTTCTGCACTTTATTTTCATGATACAAGTCTGATCTTCACAGAGGAGTAGGGCAAGACATTCAGCATGGCGTTGCAATTAAAAAAACGCTAAGACGAGTTATCTCGTCTTTGGCAGACTACGCTTGGATTCGCTAAGACGAGATAACTCGTCTTTGGCAGTCAAAGAGTTAAAAGCACCTGTTGTGGCCTGTCATTTAAAAAATTCTTAATCCATAAAACCAGTGTGGGATGAACTTGGAGATCTAAAAGAGCATACAGCAGGGTGTCTATGTGCACAGTGTTAAAAGCAGAGGAGAAGTCCATAAATAAGATCCTGGTGTGAGGGTGTGGAGAGTCCAGATGTTTAGTGACAGTATTCAGCAATGTGAGACTTGCGTCCTCGACACCCCTTTTTGCCCTGTAGGCAAACTGAAAAGGATCCATTTTGTGTGACAGCATTTTGGCCAGGAGGTCACACAGGACTCTCTCCATGCACTTGCACAACATGGAGGTCAGGGCCACTGGTCTGTAGTCTTTCAGCTCCTTAGCTGGTGTTTTTTTGGGGATGGGAATTATGTTGAACCGGGCGAAGAAGATGTTGAGTTGTTCTGCAAAGGGGGCGGGGTCCGGACGGCTGGCCACTACGGGTTTGGCAACTCTGTCCATCATAATGTTTAGACCCTGCCATGCTTCCCTTGCATTGCCAGATGTTAATTTTTGCTCCACCTTGTTCTTGTAGCTGATTTTTGAAAGCCTAGCCATCCTTCTGAACTCTTTCTCCAACTCCCTCACTCTGAGTGTGTCCCCTTGCAGGAATGCTGCTTTCTTTTGGACTAGGCAGATTTTCATGTCCCTTGTAACCCATTTTTTATTATTTGGGTGAATAGTTATCTGTTTAGTCTGTGTCACTGTGTCCTCACAAAATGAAAAGTAGGAGGTTAACACATCAGTAAGCATGTTGAGATCATTGCCACAGGTATCAAAAAACAAATCCCAGTCTGTCAATTCAAAACAGCCTTTCAGTGCTTCAGCTGTTTCATCATTCCAGACTCTTATTGTTTTTGTGATGGTTTCACCTGTCTTTAGCTTTGATCTGTGTGTGGGAAGCAATAAAATAACATTATGGTCAGAACGGCCAAGTGGGGGTCGTGGTTTTGAGATATATGCACCAGGAATGTTGCCATAGCACATATCCAGTATACTCTGTTTTCTGGTGGGGGTCGTAACATACTGCTCTAGATCTGGCAGATGTGTGGTGACGTCACACCGGTTGAAATCCCCCAGTAGAAATACAGGCTGTTCTCCAGTTTGGTTGACTGCTCTGTTGTAGTAGTCAGATAAATGTTCAGCAGCAAGGTTAAAATCAGGGCCTGGAACATATGCTAAAATGACAGTGATCTGGGAAAATTCTCGTGGTAAATAGTGTGGTCTGAACGACACAGTCATCAGTTCATAGTGTTTGCAGCAGACAGTCTGTCTCACTGTGACGTTTGTTGCCCAGCTGTTACTGACAGCCATACAGAGCCCGCCCCCAATTGACTTCCGTGTTCTCGCTGCATCTCTGTCAAAGCGGATGATTTTAAAACTATCCAGACAGAACTCTGTATCCTCCGTCAGCCATGTCTCCGTGAAACAGAAGAGACTAGTTTGCCGGTAGTCCTGGTCAAACTGGATGAGCGTGGAGAGCTCCTCCGTCTTATTCTGCAGCGATCTTATGTTTGACAGCGTTATTGCAGGTAAAGGTAGACGGCTCCCTCTCCTCCTCACCCTGTTCCGTATCCCTCCTCTTGACCCTCTTTTCCTCCGTATCCGTCTCCTTTTGTGTGCCCAGCTCCAGCAGGTATTCCCGCGAATAGGCGAGCCTCTCTGGGCTGACTGCGAACGGTGATCGATGAAGTCCATTTACATGCCTTGGACCGGTGATCAAAAGCCAGAGACAGGCCAGGGAAAAAACTGTTGCTATTAACATGATGCCCTCCAAAAGACGTACAAAAACAAGCAGTAGAAGTACCGAAAAGACACACTTTCCCACACACACACATGGAGCCTGTCAGGAGTCGCTCACTCACGTAGCGCCCCCTATGTGTGTGTAGCCTGTGTGAATGTAGGGGAGAGTGGGGTAAAGTGAGACACTTTTTACATTTGCTCCCCTCTAAGCGAGCTAAAATGATTTATCAGTAAAATTTACACATTTCCCATTAATTCAGGATGTTGCCTAGCAATGGAAATTATCAGAATGTATTTAGGACGAAGGACAGTGAAAATATGATTGTTTTAAAAAAAGTGGTCTCGTGTCTCACTTTACCCCAGCTCAGGGGTAAACTGAGACAAACTAGAAAAATCAATGGGGTAAACTGATCCACTTACTTTTTCCACTCTGAAACTACCATAACAACACATGTTGTAACAGTTAGAATCCTGACAGCTAGCTTGACAACCACACTTCCCAAAACTAAGGTCGGACTAGTAGCAGAATCATGGGGATTGGTCAATTAAGCATTTTTTTTTTCTGAACACAAAGTGAGTCAAGACCAAAATCAAATACAACACAAAATGTTTTAATTAACATTCAAATGACAGGTAACCAGTTAGATAGTCTGGAGGTCAGATTGTAGGCCCCGACAATTGTGACCATTTTGATCAAAAGTCCTTTTGTGTGTGGGGGGAGCTGACAAAGTGGAATGTGACTAAAATTGAGTTAATTAACCAATAAAAAAGCGAGCTGACTGAGAGCACCTAGCATAACAAAGCAGTGTGGCTACAGATCATTGATCACGCAAGATTTCTGGCTTGGGGGACGAGATTCTAGTGTAAATCTTTGTGTGTGGTGTGCTCACAGTGTCTCACTCATGGATTTATTATAATACATCCATGGTCTCACTTTACCCCGCAGCATTTGTCTCACTTTACCCCAACACCCCCATTTAAGAAAAAACGACCTCTCTTAGAAATTCAGGCTAATTTTCAGCCAGCATCATCACATGGTTTTATGTGTTGGTAGTTCATCATCATGTATCATATAAAATTTTCTACCTGAATCAATTTGCTTTGGCACAACAGTTGATTAAGTTGACAGCAAGAAAATTTACTTTTACATGCAAAAATTATATTTTTGTGAAAAAAACATGCTTTCCACAGCATAATGAGGTCCTCTTCTTCATGACCATGGGGAAATGGAAGGGGCTTGAAAACATAATGGTCAGATGACCATAAATATGTTCCGTTTCCTAGATACAGGGGGTGTCTCACATTACCCGGTGTCTCACATTACCCCACTCTCCCCTACGTGTTAATCTCTCTCACGCTCATGAATAAACACACGAGCCTGGCACAGAGGTGCGCGCTCTGGCGCATCTGGCACAATCGGTTAATGGCACCGAAAGGAAACTGGCTCCGCTTCGCGGCTATTCCGCGTCTGTGTGACAGTTGAGGTTCCTGTCACTATGCCTCCAATTGATCATGTGCCCTGGCTACTTGGCCAAAGGGATGTCCCTTTGGGTGACTGGCAAGCGCGCGTGACTCTTACCCGGGAGGTGTGGGTTCAATCCCCGCCCGGGCCCTCTTCACCTTGCCACATTCTGGCGTTGTCGGCAGGATCCATGTAGCACTAGGGGTGGGTCCATGGATTCCTAATGTGTGGCAGCCTGCGCGGAAGCACGAGGACGTGCTTGTGAAAAGAGGGGGAGAGATGTGACAGTTGAGGTTCCTGTCACTATGCCTCCAATTGATCATGTGCCCTGGCTACTTGGCCAAGGGGATGTCCCTTTGGGTGACTGGCAAGCGCGCGTGACTCTTACCCGGGAGGTGTGGGTTCAATCCCCGCCCGGGCCCTCTTCACCTTGCCACATCTGACGTCAATGCACACGTTGTTATTGATATTGTAGCGCCCGACCCGACGTAACTACAACAACATAACACAAACTTATCTGACAGCTCTCACTTCTTCCTCTGCTCCTCCTCACTCACTCACCTACACACACACACACAGCTGTCTTCCTCACATTCACCCCGGCCCCTCAGCTTCTCATCCAACCATACCCCTGTACCCCCATACACATTCACAGTCAGTCAGAAATCACAGAACTTAAACATCATAACAAGAACATTACTGCAGGGTCCCGACAATATTATCAGCTGTGCGGTAGGCTCCTGAGTCCCATTGTTACGTGGCATGATATGCGCAGCAGTGTTTGTAGAGCCCGGTTCAGGTGTGCTGTGTTCACTTTATGCTACTGTGGCAAGGTGAAGAGGGCCCGGGCGGGGATTGTCATGCAGTCATGCACGCTTGCCAGTCACCCAAAGGGACATCCCCTTGGCCAAGTAGCCAGGGCACATGATCAATTGGAGGCATAGTGACAGGACCACCACTGTCACATCTCTCCCCCTCTTTTCACAAGCACGTCTTCGTGCCACACATTAGGAATCCATGGACCCACCACTAGTGCTACATGGATCCTGCCAACAACGCCAGAATGTGGCAAGGTGAAGAGGTAGCCAAGTAGCCAGGGCACATGATCAGTTGGAGGCATAGTGACAGGACCACCACTGTCACACTACTTTGTGTTAAATACAATACAACATGCGGGCTAGGCTACTGTAAGCCTATTGTTACTTTACTGTAGTACTGGTATGTAAAAAACTTCAGTAACTGAACACATTTGTTAAATGGTATCTTTTGAGTTTTATTACACAATACTTGCTCTGATCTTTTTGAATCCTTCAACTAACAAATAACCCCAAGTATGAAAAAACTAGAACTAATACTAAAACTAATAAAAACTAAACTAAAACCAAGCGTTTAGAAAAAAATTTAAACTAACTTAAACTAGCAAACCCGCTCTAAAAACTAATTAAAACTAACTGAATTAGAGAAAAAGAAGTCAAAACTAAATAAAACTAAACTATAATTAAAAATCCAAAACTATTATAACCTTGCATCAGATACAGAAAAACTCCAGACAACAAAGGGAAGGTTTGAATCATCATCTTAAATGTCAGTGCTGTGTGATGGAACAATCAGTACGTTTACATGACACTTGAAAAAAACGAATTATTGCCTTAATCCGACTATAACTGGACAACTGAAGTGCATGTAAACACCTTAGTCCGACTGAAATCGGAGTTGAGAACTCCGATTAAGACACCCAGATAATGCGATTGGAATTCGATTTTCTCCGTCATGTATACAGCTTAGTCGGAGTATAACTGGACAATGCATGTGCGCATGCTCCACAACCGTAGAGACGGCACCAGGTGGAGCAGAGAAGCCGCCCGAACCCGGCAAAGTAAAGAAAAAAACCCAACATCAGCGCCGAGTCAATGCATTTCACACAGCGCGACCAGCCAGAGTGTTTTATTAAAAAAGAAAGAGAGAGAGAGAGAGAGAGAGAGAGAGAGAGAGAGAGAGAGAGAGAGAGAGAGGAAAAAGGAAGCCCGTATCCTATTCTCAGCGCGCATCCAGCCCAGACTGGCGCGTCTGGTCGGGAACTGCAGTTGAGAATTTATTATTAAGCTTATAAGTTGTTTATATTCAGTTTTTTACCAGGTGACAGAAAAGTCAACAGGACAGGGGGCGTATTAACCCGCTGAAACAACGGGGGCGGACCCCGTCAGTTATTCGGTTTTCTCAGTTGCATGTATATTGAGACAAGGACAGAAGTCCGACTTAACGCCAAAATCGAATTTTGAGCATAGCTCGATTAAGCTCTGCATGTAAACGTACTGAATGACTCTGGAGAAAACAACAAATGACCACATCAGCAGACAGATGTTCAGTCTCACTTTGTCCACAGCTGCTCTGATTGGCTGTCTGCAGCTCACCTCTGGTTCTGGGTCTTTGTCCATGATCCTTCAGGACGTCAGAGACACCACTCCTCGTCTCTCTGTCAAGACTAAATGATATAAAACATGAAAACAAAAACACTTAGTACTCTGACAATTACATTAAATCATAAACACGTTGATGAGGACAAACACAGATTAACACTGATGTGTCTTTTCTTCAAGAGAAGAGAGAGGACTGAGGACAAACATGGATGCTGCCTCACTGATCTGAGACCAGCTGGTGTCTGTAAAGTATTTGGAGTAGACTAAGTTACTATTACATTTACTCTACTTTAACCATGACTCATCATCTCAGAGCTCAGGAGGTTTTTCTGTTTTCTATAGTGTTTGTGTTTCACTGCAGGAGGTGGGAGGGGGAGGGGGGGGGTGACGACACTTTTGGAGGTGATCAAACTGGTTGTGAACCTTCAGAGTCTGATGGATCTGGTTCCTGGTTTCTCTCTGTTTCCTTCACATGAGTGTAATGACTGAATCATCTTCAGCTCCATTTACAGTAGAAACCGTCTCTTACTGTGACTTTGAACGTCCAGGTCTGAAGTTTAGAGGTTGATCATTGGACTGGTCACTCTTTACAGACCAGCTGGTGGGTCCAGGTCCAGGTCTGAAGTTTAGAGGTTGATCATTGGACTGGTCACTCTTTACAGACCAGCTGGTGGGTCCAGGTCCAGGTCCAGGTCTGAAGTTTAGAGGATCTCCTTTGGACCGGTCACTCTTCAGAGACAGACAGATGGATCCTGGAGACTCTGGTCCGTCCTCCTCTTCCTCCACATTAACACTCATCTTCAGGACTTCAGTCGGTCTGAGAGGAAAACCAGAAACACTGAACAAGATGTTAGCTTCAGATTCAGCAGTTAAGGGGAAAGTTAAGGAGAAATTAAATTCAACAGCTGAGCCCAGAATCCTCTGTTTCTCTATCGTCTCGAGACTATCTCTCCACTCAGTTACATATTCCATATGTACAGGATATGACCCCCGCTGCTTGTCAGGGCACGTGGATATTTCTTTAAGCCACACTGGCTTGCCCGGCCACGCCCTATTGCGTAGCTATAAAGCGCCTGCGCTGGCGTGTAATCACTAATTGTTTGATCTCCACTTGTACGTCAGGGTGCTATGTCTCACAGTCCAAGTTCAGAGAGAAGCAATATAGTTGTTGAATCCGCTTACCTGTTGTAAATCGGGGCGTCTGTCTTTGGCAGCCTCCCTGGATTACTGTATCTTGGAGCTCTTTCTGTCTGTCTTTTTGTCAAAACGCCATCCTGTCTGGTCGAGCCGGAGGTCCTCTGGCTCCCAGCGGCGGTGGCTGTGTTCCTCCCAGCCTATTGCTCGCGGTTCGTGAGCTGACGCGCTCGGTGGTTGAGTATGGACTGGGTCGGCAGTGTCTCCCATCGGCGTATTGCTTGCGGCTCGTCAGCTGACGCGCCTGGTGGATTCACGGCGAGCATCGTCTGTGTGGCTGAGCCGGAGCTCTTTGGCTCCCGGCCTCGGCACTGTTTCTTCACCGGCGTATTGCTCGCGGCTCGCGGGCTGACGCACTCGGCGGCGAACGTCTGTCTCCGTTCTCCAACAGTTCAAGCACTCTCACCCCATCAAAAGCGTACGGTTCCCACAGCGGCCGAGTACACTCACAAAAGCAACAAAAAAAAAAAGTAAAGTTAGCTGCGGTGCTACAGGCTACCAGGAAGTGCGGTACTTCTTGTTTCCGGTCCTGGGCAGCATGGCACGCCAGAAGGGCTATTGCTGTGTGGGCTGTGGGGTGGCCATGCCCCTAGAGGATGAGCATGATAGTTGTGTGCTATGTTTGGGGCATGAGCATGCCTTGGCCTCAAGGGAGAAGCCTCAGTCGTGTATGGACTGTTTTATTCTGCCTGCACATACTAGGGAGGCTCGGTGTTGTTTCTTTGCCTCAAAACGCGGAAAACTGGCAGAACGGCTGCAGCTTCGGAGGAGAGGGGGGAGTCTTCAGGTGTCTGGCAGACTCCACTGCTCCCCCTTTGGCCCATGGTGATCCGGCCTCCACTCAGTTCTTTCCTGCCCCCGTCTTCAGGGTTGGACAGGGAGGAAGAGGCAGAGGAGGAGGTGGATATAGAAACGGTCGCCTCCTCCTATGACAACGACCTCTCTTGTGCGCAGCAAACTGTGGGCGAAGCCACAAGGGGGGAGTTAGCTCACCGCTTTGAGGCAGTAATGAACAGGGCCGCGAGAGCTCTGGGTGTTTCCCTCCCGGTGAATCCTAGGTCCACGTCCTCTCAGTTTGAGGAGGATGCGGAGGTGCGCCCTGCATCAACCCAGGTGCCCCTCCTGCTTGATTTTAAGGAACTGCTGTATCAGCAGTTCCATTCCCCAACTTCTACCCACAAGTGGTCTGCAGCATGTCGCCGGTTTTCTGACATGCATGACAGGGACCAGGTTGCTTGTTGTGGGACACTTCCCCCAGTGGACCGAACCCTCACCCCACTGGTTTCCCCCTCCAGCTCCATCCTTGGCAACGCCACCTGCTCCAGCAAGAACTGCAGGCTAAAGGATAGTCTGCTCGCTAAGCTACATAAAGCTATGGCAGTGCAGACCCGGTGGGCCAATACTGGGGCTATTCTGTCTGACTTGTCTCGGCAGGTTCAAGATGACACCGGTGTGGGGGTGGAGCTAAAGATGGCCTCCTCATGCCTCCTCAGAGATGTCTGCTGGGCTTGAATTTGTGCCCACAGGGGTCCCACAAGACCACAGTGGCCGTCTCTTGGAGGCTTCACAGGGTCCTCCGGTGTCAGCGGGTCCTGGCAAACATCAAAATGGGCCAGGCTCTGGCGTGTGCTGGGCGTGGCCCGACCTCAAACTTATTTGTCTCCCCTCAGCCTTGCGTCTTGCGGGCTGAGTGAGCGGCTGCTCTGTGGCCAGGCTGGCCCCTGCGTCTTGCGGGGCCATTGTCGGTCTCCCTGGGTTAGTTTTGCGTCTTGCGGGCTTCCATGGCAGCCCTTTCCCTCTCAGGGTTGGCCCTAGCGCCTTGCGGGGCCTTCTCCTGTGAATTGTATCTATTGTATATTTGTACATAGTTCGTGTGTTGCACGTTGTGGTGTGGGATTGTGGCTGCACCATCTCCTCACGGGGTGTCTTAAAGATCTATCCCGTACATATGGAATATGTAACTGAGTGGAGAGATAGTCTTGAGACGATAGAGAACGTATGGTTACATTGTAACCTTGGTTCTCTGAGTGAGAGACTATCTCTCCAGACCTTAGGCCGCTCGGAGACACGTTTCGATCAAACTATCAGTGATTACACGCCAGCACAGGCGCTTTATAGCAACGCAATGGGGCGTGGCCAGGCAAGCCGGTGTGTCTTAAAGAAAGTTTTCACATTAAGAGGTGAAATAAACAGAGGATTCAGAGCTCAGCTGTCTGACTTAAGTTCCCTTAACTTTCCCCTTAGCTGTCTGTTCACACACACACACAGAATAACAGTGTGTTAAAGGGATAGTTCACCCAAAATTCAAATTTCACTCATTATCTACTCACCCTCATGTCAACCAAGAGCTGTGAGAATTTTCAGAGTCCTCCGTCCCTTCTCTGAGTTACGGGGGAGTCCGCGCAGCAGTATTTGTCCATATAATGGTTGTCAATGGACACCAACTTTCTTTGTCCAAAAAGACACACCAAAAAACATCCAAATACCTCCATAGTGCTCGTCTGTAATGTCCCTCTTGTCTTGAAGCCCCGACATGAGAAATTTGTCCGCCGGTCAGTGCAAATCACGCAAGATTGGCACTGACACAGGAAGAGCAGTGAACCGAGACACTGGGAGCTTCCGCTACGAACAAGCTTAAAATATAGACTTATTTAATTTTTTTCGGAACAATTTCTCATGTCGGGGCTTCAGTACAAGAGGGACATTACAGACGAGCACTATGGAGGTATTTGGATGTTTTTTGGTGTGTCTTTTTGGACGAAGAAAGTTGGTATCCATTGACAACCATTATATGGACAAATACTGCTGCACGGACCCCCCCGTAACTCAGAGAAGGAACGGAGGACTCTGAAAATTCTCACAGCTCTTAGTCGTCATGAGGGTGAGTAGATAATGAGTGAAATTTGAATTTTGGGTGAACTATCCCTTTAACAGTTTTTATTTCTCATATCAGCGTTTTGTACTAAAACTGTATATTTTTAAACCTGGTCCCAGTGTGAGTAAATCTCCAAACGCTGCCTCAGAAAAAACTAAACGGATCTTTAGTGAAACGATGACATCATAGCCTCACCTGTCTCTAACCTGTAACCTGGGCAACACCGCTGGACGTAGAAACTACAACAACAACAACAACAACAACAATGGCGGATTACTGTAAAACTACTCTGACTCTTCTTCCCTTCACTTCACAGGGACTGAGACTTAACGGTGAATAATAATAATAATGTTGTTAAACACTCACCTGCTGCAGCTCTTACTCCTTCTTCTTCTTAAAATGGCGTCTGAACTAAATACTTTCACTTTCTCTCGCTCTTCCTCCTCACCTGTCTCATATCCACACCTCAGTCTGGGGCGGAGCCAGGCAGCCAGCTCACCTGAGGGAGTCACAGCACAGCAAGCCTCTAACTTTAAAAACTTTAAAAATTCCTAACAAACCAATCGTAGGCTACCTGCTACAGTTTGACAGAAAGAGAACCTTTATAGAACGAATTGCCTTGTTGTTTACACATTTATTTTCTATGACGTATCCAAATATGTCACAGGTAAAGCATTTCTCATCAGATTTATTTTTTCTCTTTTTTTTTTATTTGACCATGATTTTTTTTTTTAACCTTTGTTTAACCAGGCAGAATCATTCAGAACGAGTTCTTATTTACGATGATGGCCTGACAATGATGATTTTGAATGATTTCTGCAGTGATCTAATGTCTACCTTTGTCAATTCTGGTTGACTGTTCAATATTAATATCATAATTTGAGAACATACTTATCACAAATGTGAACGCCCCCCCCCCCCCATCACAAATGTGCCCCCCACCCCCACCCCCCCCCCACTTGCTCTCACATTGTCACATTGTTAACTCCTTAAACACAGAACATTGTAGTAGGATAAGTGTTGAGCTTTGCAGCTTTAACTCGCTGAACTCAGAGAATAAGTAGTTGACGGAAGCAGAGATATTCTTTAGCACATGAGCATATTTATTAGAGACTAGCACACACTCACACACTTCCCTGTGTCATGGTGGAATTCACTTCAGCTTCCCCAGAATAGAAAAACAACACACGCTGGGCGTTGCTTAAACAGAATGTGATGACATAACATGAGCTTCTGACCTTTACACTTATGACTCACATTACTACACAGTCTTATGTGTGTGAATAATAACCAGAGTAGCTACACCAAATAAAATAATGTCTCTTAACATTAAGGTTTTCTACCTTAAACTTACATCATGTAACCTGATCTTATCTGTGACTCTCCAAACACAAACTTTACAAACTTCTCAACTTTAACTCTGTTGCAGGTTTTGTCTTCACATCTGCTGCCATCTTGTCTGTTGGACAATACTTCAAACTTTATTTTTCCTTCGTTATCAGTCGACCTCAGTAAATGATCTTTTTTTTTTTTTGACTGATTGAATGATCTTTAATATCAACGTGTTCACATCTCTACTCACAGCTTCTTCTTTTATTGTGAAGACAAACAACACAAGACACATGTGGTGTTAACAAGAATAAAAGACAAACAAAAAAAACATACAAGAAAATACAGAATGAGAAAAGGAAAAACTACATCAATAACAATAATGATAAATAATAGTAATAAAAATAATAATAAATACACAATAAAAGGATTATTAATAAACATTGATAAACATAGTGAGTAATAGAAGTAATAGAGTGATGAGAGGTTTCATGTGTGAGAGAGGAGAAAATAAAGTAAAAAAAAAAAAAAAAAAAAAAGAGGCTTAATAGCCTGGTAATATTAACAATAATAATAGTTGCTACAATAACAGTAGTAATAGCAATAGTTAAACAAACAAACGACCAAAAAAGAGAGAGAAAGAAGTAAAGGAGAGAGAGAGGAAGAAAGAAACAAACCAACAACAACAAAGCTTCTTTGCTAATGCTACTGTTCCTTGGTTATCTTCATAAACCATAGGTGGTGTGTAGCTGAGTCAGTATTTAGATTTAAAGCAGATATCACTGGCACGGCCGTTTCGGCTAATGCTGCGTTCAAGGCAGGCTTTTGAAACCGTAAGTTACAGCTTCAAGTCACAACTACGACTTGGTAGCGTTCCAGGTAACCCGTAGCTCGTGTTTTTACCGTCCAGTTGTCTGTGAAAGTTCCCTATAACGGCCACTCGTAACTTCCGACCCGTGAACTCGTACCAGATCGAACTGGTATGACTTCACAGGAAGGAAAATCACAAAGTACGAGTTTCCTTGAACGCACCATGAGTTAGCAGCCCCCGCCCTTGTCAGGCATCAATTGGTCCTCGTGCTACGTCACCACATTCACGCGCATCCCTTGGCTGCACACACAGCCCTTCATGCCGTTCTCTCTCCTCATTGGATAACACTTGTATCCCACAAGGAAAATTTTCTCCTCGGGTTACAGCAGAGCAGAGTGACGGAGAGACTCGTGTTTAGGCTGAAATACTTAATGTAAGTGATTGCTGACGGAAAATAGGACTATTTAGGACTTATATTAACAAAAACATTCCACTGATATCTGCTTTAAAGGGATAGTTCACCCAAAATTCAAATTTCACTCATTATCTACTCACCCTCATGTCAACTAAGAGCTGTGAGAATTTTCAGAGTCCTCCGTTCCTTCTCTGAGTTACGGGGGGGTCTGCGCAGCAGTATTTGTCCATATAATGGTTGTGAATGGACACCAGAGCTCTTCGTCCAAAAAGACACACCAAAAAACATCCAAATACCTCCATACTGCTCGTCTGTAATGTCCCTCTTGTATTGAAGCCCCGACATGAGAAATTGTTCCGAAAAAAATTAAATAAGTCTATATTTTAAGCTTGTTTGTAGCGGAAGCTCCCAGTGTCTCAGTTCACTGCTCTGCCTGTGTAAGTGCAAATCTCACGTGATTTGCACTGACCGGCGGAACAATTTCTCATGTCAGGGCTTCAAGACAAGAGGGACATTACAGACGAGCAGTATGGAGGTATTTGGATGTTTTTTGGTGTGTCTTTTTGGACGAAGAGCTCTGGTGTCCATTCACAACCATTATATGGACAAATACTGCTGCGCAGACCCCCCCGTAACTCAGAGAAGGAACGGAGGACTCTGAAAATTCTCACAGCTCTTAGTTGACATGAGGGTGAGTAGATAATGAGTGAAATTTGAATTTTGGGTGAACTATCCCTTTAATGTGTTTTTAAGTTGATATTATCTATGTGAACTTCAGCTAAAACTAAAACCCACTCCACATATGATTCAGACCAGTGGTAAATATGTTAACCAGCTAAACTGTTGTTGCTGCAGCAGTTTGGTTCAGAGAACGATGGTTCCTGGTTCCAGTTGTTGTTGCAGGTGGGGCGTTAATTAGCGGTGCACCCCCCAAAACGCGCCAAAACGTCGCTGCTGCTGGAAGAGCCGAGACACACGGTGAAACTCTCTCCGTTATTTGTAGATAATATGCTCTTAAAGTCCTTACTTACCATGAATATCACACACACACTGAGTGATGAGGTGGCGGCCATGTTTAAAGTGTGTGTGACTGTGTGTTGTTTTTCTTTGTTCACGGTGAGACGAGGATTTAACGATCTCATCTCATTAGCATACATGTGTTTGTGTTGTAGCTTTGTTCTGTGTGTTTAAAGTTCATCTGCTGTGGATCCAACTGAAACTGCCACTATACGATCTCATGTCTACAGAAATATCTGATTGATTAGTGAACATTCAGTTTGAAACTGGAAACTACAGCTGCATCTCAATAAATCTGAATATCATGGAAAAGTCCATTTACAGTAGTCAAGGCAAGGCATCTTTATTTATATAGCGCATTTCATACCAAGGCAACTCAATGTGCTTTACATAAAGACAAAACATTAAAAAAAAGAAGCATAAGACAGAATAAAAACAAACAAAACACTAAAAACAGAGTTAAAAGCAAGAGCAAATAAAAGTAAAAGAGAAAAAAAAATAGATAAAGTTTTAAGTTCTCAGCTAAGCACGTGAAAAGAGAAATGTTTTTAACCTGGATTTAAAAGTGTTTACAGTTGGGGCTGATTTCAGTTCTGCTGGTAGTTTGTTCCACTTGTTGCAGCATCACAGCTAAATGCTGCTTCACCAATGTCTGGTCTAGTTCAAGTTCAAGTCAAATAACCACAACCAAGTATTGAGTGCATATAGATGGAGAAACTGTTCACAAGACCAATATTTCTGTATTAAAAAAGCTTTTTTTTTTTTTTTTTTTTTTATCTTTTGTAATATTCATTTTTTTTTAGAAACTGAATTTTATGTCTTCATAAAACGTAAGCCATAATGGATCTATATAAAGTGTTAGCTTCACTTTTTGAACTGAATTACTGACATAAATAAACTTTTCCATGATATTCTGATTTATTGAGATGCACCTGTATAAATCTTATTGATTAGTGAACATTCAGTTTGAACCTGGAAACTACAGCTGCATCTCAATAAATCTGAATATCATGGAAAAGTCCATTTACAGTAGTTCAAGTCAAATAACCACAACCAAGTATTGAGTGCATATAGATGGACTAACTTTTCACAAGGCCAATATTTCTGTATTAAAAATGCTTTTAAAAAAAAGAAAAACAATTGGTCTTTTGTAATATAGTTGTTTTTTTTAGAAACTGAATTTTATGTCTGTATTAAACTAAAGCCATAATAATGGATCTATAAAGTGTTAGCTTCACTTTTTGAATTGAATTACTGACATAAATAAACTTTTCCAGGATGTTCTAATATATTGAGATGCACCTTACAACACTGGAGACACAGCGTCACATTTTATCAACAAAAACAAACCTTTATTCATAGAGCACTTTTCATACAAAAGGAAGCAGTTTAAAGTGCTTTATGCAATAAAATAAACAGCAGTCAACATCCTCTGTCATTCAACATTCACAGTTACTCACACACACAAATGTTCTCCATGTAAACGTAGGCACATGCCCCACCACAATCCCTGCTCTAATTCTGCCCCCTAGTGTCCAAACAAGAGAACTCCTCCTACTGGAATCAGCTCCAGGTCAACAAACCGTATCATACAGACATAAATAGGCTTTCCTCCATAAATATAATAAAATGCAGTTACATTAATACATTATGAGTTAAATGTAAATAATTTATCTGCTCACACCATAGAACAGGTTTGTTTCTGTCATTTGTAGCTCAGAGCAATTAAACAGTTATGCATTCAGTGGAACTCATCATTTTAACTCATGTCTAAAAGACACACTTGACATAAATAGTTTCATATTTTACATAAAAACACTTTAGATAAACACACTCATTTAAAATGATTCCACACCCCTGGGCTTAGAGGTTCTGTGAGTGTTAAAGTTTGATTTCACAAAAACATGGGCATCACTAACCATCAACTGTCTGCACAAACATTTATAATAACAGCATGAGCACAGAAAAACAGCAACAGATCAAAGTAGGAGTTTGTTATGCGTTGTATGTAGCATAGTTAAGGTAAAAAAACAAAACAAATCTTGCATAGTTCCTCTTTAACCGTCTTCTCTGTCAGCGATACTGAAGGTTGTGAACAGCACCAACCCGCCCCAGCACCACGGCAACCTTCTCACCAACAGCTGCACACACACAACATTTCCTGTGTCTCTCCCAACACATTCATTATCTCCAAATAAAGTTCAATCCAGTTAACATACAGACACTATCAACAAAAACAAACCTTTATTCATAAAGCACTTTTCATACAAAAGGAAGCAGCTCAAAGTGCTTTATGCAGTAAAATAAACAGCAGTCACAGCCGCTCTCATTCAACATTCACACACACAAATGTACAACATGTAGACACTCACACTTCTCTAAAGTTGAACTAAGAAGTTTCAGTAATTCCTTTGGGGTTTGAGACGACACTCACCTGAAAAACACAGGAAAGAAACAGTGACACAGAGAGACGAGGCTGCTTGAACTGAGTCTTCCATGGTGATGAGGAAAACCCATCCAGACATGCCCCACCACAATCCCTGCTCTAATTCTGCCCCCTAGTGTCCAAACAAGAGAACTCCATCACCTCTAGGTCAACAAACCATATCATACACACATAAATATTCTTTCTTCCAAAAACATATGATGAAATGCAGTTATATTAATACATTGTGAGTTAAATGTAAATAATTTATCTCCACAAACGTCCCACTCTGTCTTTATGAACCAGTTCTAGAGCTGCTTTGGCTCTAACATCCTGAACACACACTTCACACTGTGGGACAGGTTTGTCTCTGGTCATTTGTAGCCCACAGCAATTAAACAGTTATGCATTCACTTCAGTAGAGCTCAAAATGTAAATTCATGTTTAAAAATGCACTTGAAATAAATAGTTTAATATTTTACATAAAAGCACTTAAAACAAAGACACACATTTAAAAATGATAAAGTGGGTCAAACAGCAGAGTCAAGTGGAGGTGCACGGTAGCCAGTGAAATGCTTCATCCACTTCCTGAGTGAAGACCAGCTGGTCAGGTGAGGACAGGTGAGTTTTAATATGTAGTCAGCTGACTCATGTTTCCGTTAACCATGATGATAATTGTTGCCGTTGTAAACTGTGTCGGTCCATGCTAGTGCTAATACAATCCACTCGCTGTGATGCTAATTACTTCAAGTTAAATCCTATTGGGTTAGCCTAACAGTGTTAATGGCTTTGAAGTGGTGAGTGAGAATATCTTAGTAAATACTGCTGAGCAGCAGACATTTTCTGACTACATGCTGTGTAAAAGAAACTGTTATTCAATGTGTTCTGAAATACTTTGTGTAAAGTACTGCAGCTGGCTGTGGGTTAACACGGGTTCATATCAAATATTTACTGTTAATGCTGGTATTTCTGTAGCTAATAAAAGTTAAATGATGATCTGAAGATTCATAGTCTTTGTAAGTCATTAGAGTTTAACCGTATATTTAAAGGTGCATCAGTGAGTTAATTTTTGAGATCTCCCTTATGTATTTGACATGTAATTGAAATGTAGTAAAAATGTCTAATTGCTCACAACTTAGCATCAAGTAATTGTATCTTGACCTTGTCTCAGGTCCCAGAGTGAATACTTTTCAAAATGCCACCCTGCTGAGATGGTGGAGCCGACCTAGAGTGATCCAGAGATTTGTGAAGATTTCAACAGTTTCCAGAGAGAGAAGATGTTCCAGTACTGGATGACGAGCCAAGCCCAGAGAGATACTGAACCACTGGCTTTCAGCAAGGAGACAGCAAACTAGGTAACACTTATGTATTCCTCCTCTTTGTCAAGAATGGTTACACTTTACATCCATCATTTACTGTGTGTTGATGATGTAATACATTTTGTCTGAGGATTTTAAAGGTAGTGGAAAGTTCCCACCACCTTTGTTAACCTGGTCTGGTCCTGTGAAAGAGGATCCACCACAGACACAGGTAGGTGTACAACAAAAACAAGTCTTTATTATAGTGAGTCATTCATGAAGAAATACTTGTGACATCTGAAAGTGCAACCAGCCCCACAGAGGGCCAGGCAGCTGCTGCACAACCCTGCAACACACAGCACCACAAATGAAGGAGAGATTTACACAGACACACTGCACACAATACTAAATGCACAGCAACCTTTACACTGCACACAGAGGGAACTCAGTGACAAAACACACATCAATACAGACCAGTCCACTCTGGAGGCAGCTCAAAACCACTTCTACCACAGAAACACAGAAACACCTGCCTCAATCATTTTTTATATCAGTCGATATTGATATTTATCACAATATAACTCAAGTCACTATTTTTGTCAAGTCTAAATGTTCCCTCATACTCACAAGTGAGATTTGAAGATATCAGAAGGTTATTTCTGATTTAAATATTTATTTTCCGTCAAAAATTGAACATGATGATGAGATTATTTTGTGCAGATGCATTTTAATTTGATGTCCCTGCGTTTCAAACCATGGTAAATCACTGTTAATAATTATTGTTAGGAATCATTAACATGTGCACATGTGACAGCCTCTGCACATAGGATATAGGCCTATGAAAATAATTATTATATGTAAGATGGATGTTGCAACTTTATTTATTTTTTGATCAAACACGTAGCCCTTCGTGAAGTTTTTCAATTGTGTTGAAAATTGAAAAAAAAGTCATGTAGAATGGAAATACTTTACATGTAAAAATGTGAACATTTGAAAACACAAGTGTCTCCTTGGTTTTGCGGTCAGTCGTCTGAGTTCTCCTTCATATTTTCTTTCGAGGCAACACTCATTCTCTCTCTCTCTCTCTGTCTTTTTTCCCCCGGTGATGTCCCACTGCTGACGTGCACGGCTGCAGCAGCCCAAACATTACCACGTGTTGTCGTGTTGTGTCTTCCTGTGCCGTGTCAACCTAACCTGGCTGGCTCAGCGTTCAAGCCACTCACTTCTCCGTCGGTCCCTCGCTACCTAAAGGAGGTGTAGAGCCCCCCTCCTAACAGATGATGTGACACAGCTCCCCTATTTAACCGTCTTCTCTGCCGGTGACACTAAAAGTCGTGAACAGCACCGAGCCGCCACGGCACCACGGCCACCGTCTCACCAACAGCTGCAGACACACAACATTTCCTGTCTGTCTCCGACGCCGTCCAGCCTCCTCCTCCCCATCCACTGATACAGGTGAGTGTGATTACTTCTCATACCAGAGATGTTCAAGTCTTTTTCTGCAAGTCCGAGTCAAGTCTCAAGTCTCTAAAAAATAAAAGTCTCCTGTCTCTTCTGGTTGTAATGACCCTTCTATCATCTGCTGCTATCCAGTCTACTAAGGATACTGCACAGCTATATCTAAGCGATTCAAAGCATTTACTGTAGGTTATTATCACTCCTTTATCTATACAGTAGCCTATTGATTAGTTGTTTATTATATGATCACTTTAAACAGGATATTGCAATGCAATATGAAGAAAACGCAACCTCGAGTCCCCATCTCTGTCTCTTACAGATGAACATCATCAGTCATTCATTCTCCCAGAAAACTCTCTGGGAAGCTCACAGGGAGACAAAACACTCCCTCACTACACTGATATAGTCAGTTACTGAGTCGTGAATGTTGAGTTTTGTACCATCTTGTACCATCCGGAGGCAGCAGCAGCTTAAACAGAAAAGACGTGCTGCGGGTATGATGGGATGTAGCCTGCAAAGTCTGTCTTAGTGTTGCGTTGAGGCGCTGTTTACTGTCGTTGGAGCAAACCTCTGCATCTACTCTGTGCTCTGCAACTCCAGTGCACTGTCATAAGCCAAGTCCACTCAGTGTGTCTCTGCCTGGGAAGAGTCCTAGACATTCTTGAACTTTGAAACGTTGACTGTCAGGCTCTGTCGCTCATCTCAAACACATACTTGTTGCCGCTCGCACATCCTCGTCTTACCGCCGCTGTTTCCGTTCTTGGTGTGCGTTGCTTTTGCACTGGCTACACCACTGCTTGCATTGACAGGCTCTGACTTTGTCTCCTTTCCAGTCTTTACGTCTGAAGACCACGATGTCGGCGCTCTCAGCTCTTCCAGTGACGGGTTTAATTTTCGGTTGCATTTGAACTTTAATTATGTTGTCGCTGCTGCTCTGCGCATTTTTTCAGTGTCCTTGTAGCTCCACAGTTTGGAATTCAGCAAAAGTTATTGCCACTGTACTTATCATCTATGTTGTTCTGTGTGTCTGTCAGTCAAACTTCATTTTATTCTTATTTTTTGACTTAAAGATAAAGTTGGTAAATCATTGATCCATGGTTCATTGATCCATCACCACAGATTGAACTGGTTTGTAAATTCCAGCTGTAAAACTATGGAATTACTTTTGTATCAAATCGATCCAAACAAAACCTCTTCAACGTCAAACAGAAACAAGAGCTTGAGAAAGAATCAAACTTTATTTAAGAGAGAAAAAAACTCACTGAAGCAAAAAAAGCCTGTCATCTCAAAAGCAAAATGTGTGACTTGAAAACAAATTACAAATCTATTGGTTCCTTTAATTCTTTAGATAAATGTGTTTTTGCTGCTTCATGTTCAGTAAACAGGGTTTTGCTCTTGCTGTTGTCACCTCTCTCTCCTCTGCTCCCTGAGAGACCAGAGTCACATTAGAGCCAGAAAAAACTACATATAAAATAATATACATCATTGATCATTAGACAAAATAAACAGTGTTTACGAACATGGTGCGTACATTAATGTGTTCACTGTTGTCATAGCAACCTGATCTGAACCTCCATCATGTTTAGAAACTCTGAATAATGTGGAAACGGAAATGAGCTGCAGTTCTTCACCACACCACAAGATGGAGCTGACTGATCAGAATGGATGAAGAAGGAAACAAGAGGAGGAGGAGGAGGAGGAAGAAGAGGAGGAGGAAGAGGAGGAGAGAGGAAGAGGAGGAGGAGAGACTGTGATGATCTCTGAACACACAAACACCTCTTCACTTCCATCAGGATCATCATTTCCATCTGAGAAGAGAAGCAGAGGACAGAGGTGATGGATCAGTGGTTTTCTCTCTGCTCTGATTGGCTGACTGTTGTCTCTCTCTGCTCTGATTGGCTGACTGTTGTCTCTGTTATTGTCTCAACACTCACACTGACTTTAGTCCAATAGTGCTGAAAGCAGCACAGACTGACTCCGCCCCCCTACTGACCTCACAGTCTCCAGTCTACAGTCTGGACTCTCCACAAGATCATCCAGATCCTTCAGGTCTGAAGACTTCAGCTTGTTTCCAATCAGGTCCAGTTCTCTCAGGTGGGAGGGGTTGGACTTCAGAGCTGAGACCAGAGAAGAACAGCTGATCTCTGACAACCTGCAGCGCTTCAATCTGAATAAAGAATAAAAGAAGATAAATTCATTGATAACTGGTCAGATGTGTCCTGATCAATAACCAGATGTGTCTTTACCAATAATCAGTCCTGTTGGACTAAACACTGACTACAACTCTCTGATTTAGAGACTCTGATTCTTTTAGACAGATTTATATTTGTACCATTTCATGTCACTAACTTTGTGTTTTTCTTCTTCTCTGTTATTATTATTGTTGTTGTTGTTGTTGTTGTTGTTGTTGTTGTTGTTGTTGTTATTATTATCAACTTTATTGATCAACTGGTATCAGGGTCAAATCAATAAACTAACAGCACAGGGGTCAATGACGTGATGAAACCCAGTGTCAAGTGGTGTAACTTTGATTTTTGATAAAAATCTGAATAAAGAGGAAAATAAATCTGGACTAAAATGAGGAATTAATACAACTCTGTGTTTCTGGACTAATTATACTTTAGACATTTATTGTCCCTCTAGGGAAATTCTTTTTCACATGACCATTTACATTTCGTTTCACCAGACACATAGAAACACACACAGATTACAACACATTGCCACACATTTTTACACTCTGGCCAGGTTATCTTGGCCTCTTGTTAAGGGTCGCTAAGCGAAGAATGGTCTGTGCTGTCGCCATAGACACATAGACAAATTTACATCATTTGTCACATATTATTTAGAAGAAGAGTTGTTTGTTTTTAGGACATGTCCTGCTCAAGATGCATTACAATCTAAATATAGGAACAGAGATTTTTTTTTTTTTTCAATTTAATGTTTTAAGAAGAAAGTATATTTTTATAAATTCACTTTAATCCACTGTAGGTGGATCAGATACAACAGTCAGTGAACTGACCCCAGAGTCTCCAGTCTACAGTCTGGACTCTCCAGAAAACCACTCAGATCCTTCACTCCTGAATCCTGCAGGTTGTTGTTCCAGCCCAGGTCCAGGTGTCTCAGGTGGGAGGGGTTGGACTTCAGAGCTGAGCCCAGAGAAGAACAGCTGATCTCTGATAAACTGCAGTTCTCCAATCTGAATAAAGAATAAAAGCAGTGAGTTGAGGACAAAGCTCCTTGTTGACAGCGTTCAGTGTCTCATCATCTGTTCAGAGCTGAAGAAGCTTCAGAAAGAACAAGTTTAGAAAATCAAAGTCCAACAGCTGAAGCAACAGGAAGCAGGTTAAACAGTGACAGAGAGAAAACAGCTCATTAATATTCATGAGAAGCTGCTGCTGCTTCAACACAGACGCAGTGACTCCGCCTCTTCACCTGTCAGCTCCACCTGTGGCTCCATCCAGAAAAACTCATGTTGTGCAGCCACATTTCTCAGAGACTCTGTCACTGAGCTCCTTCTCACTCCAACAGCTCATCTGCACTCATACAGTGTCAATCAATCAATCAATCAATCAATCAATCAATCAATCAATCAATCAATCAATCAATCAATCAATCAATCAATCAATCAATCAATCAATCAATCAATCAATCAATCAATTTGTTTATTTTGGGCATGTCAATTTAAATCATCATCATCACACTTCATCTTAGTTCAAATAATACAATACACAGCAGCTCATCACTCAGCTTCTGTGCTGCTGCTCTGCTCTGCTAACACACTGACTGTGTTCAACAGCTCACACAAGCCCACGTTCAAGAAGCTCAGCTGTCACTTTGAGCTGCTTCTGACTCCTGCCCTCAGCCAACACTCTGAGCCTGAGCAGTAGGGTTGGGCACCGAAAAACGGTTCCAAATAGGAACCGGTTCCTACGTCCGGTTCCGGAATCGTTAAGAAGCCGTTTGCATTTCGATCCTTTTTATCGGTTCCTAAATGTCCGCACTAGTTTGTTTGTTTTACTCCGCTCGCACTAGTTTGAAGTATTTTGACGCCCCGCACCACCGCATCTATTTTCACAACCATCCCCGCCGCTATTAAATGTCAGACAGCGGCTTTTTACTTTGAAAGAGCAGACAGAGGCGCTGTGTTGCCGGTAGCTTGACAGTGTGGAGCTCGTGAGGAGAGGGAGAGTCACAGTGCAGCGAGTGCAGCAGCCGCCGCGGCGGCCGCCTCTCTCTCTCCCCGGTCTCCTCTCAGTGAAACCAACCCCGCTCTGATGATGCACCCAGCCGCCGTCTCACCCGGTTCCCTCACACCTCCGCCGGCTTTCCCCTCAACATCAGCGCGCCCCTGATAACACACTCTGCATCATCAGTGTTTTTAATGACCCGCCCCCCCGCGCCCCGCACCGCAAATAAAGTAAACATTTCTTGACCCGCACCGCGCGTCACTAGTGTACAGACCTCCTCAGCCTGAGAAGGCAGACATGATTATCTTCTTAAACAAAAACAGTTTTTGATTTGTCATCATGACTGCTCCAGTGTTTGTTTTATTTTGTTGCATATACAGTCACCTGTTCTGCAGCTCGTTGTAGCCTATGTTAGACTGCTTGCCAAGTTTCAGTTTTATAGTTACAGTTAGACCCTTCCTTTTAATTGAATACCATAGTTGGCAAAATCTATTTTTGGAGGCCTATTGGAGGTCTTACAAGCTGTGTAAGATGTATGTTTTAAGTCCAAGCATGCATGCAAAAATGGCCTGTGTGAAGAGTTTGTCAACTCAACATCTGCTCTCAGATCAGTGCTGCACGTTGCTTCAACAACAATTGTCTGAGTTGAAAACAACAGTTGTAGAAGCTGAGCTCGTTCTCTGCTGCTCTGAATCACAAACACTACGACCAGGGCTGGACTGGGACAAAAATTCAGCCCGGGCATTTTCTGTCCAGACCGGCCCACTAGGCTACTGATCAGCGGACACAGCGTAGAAGTCCACAAATCTTGCGGCGTCTTCTCTAACGCATACTACAAAGGAGTTCAGTTTTATTCATATCCCGAGGGAAATTGGATTTGCAGCAAGCATTACAGACACAAGACAAAGGAGAGTCATATTTGTTGTGAATTCCCTGCTGTGAGGAGTACACGTCACAGCAAGCTGCTTCACGCAGAGACTGATGGACTGTTTGCGCATGCGCAGTGTGTTCAATAAACTTCGGTGCAGTTACCTGGTTGAGTTACCTTCTGCAGATCACCAGTGCTTTCCTTCATCCCTTTGTACTGTACAACAGTGTGCGTCGGTGATGATGTAAGTTACGTGATGAATGAATGAATGTTTATTTCATGTGTGACGAGAGCTAATAATAGTAGCAGGGTAATATGTTCGTTTGCTCGTTAGCTTAGCATTTAGCATGTCTTACCGAGCCCAATAGAATATGGACGGCCCGTCCGACATGTAACTCAGTTAATTATCATACATTTATTTCTTCTGTGAATGTTTATTTAGCGGTGTAGCTGCCGTTCATTGAAGCTGCTATAACAGTGAGGCTAGTGTGCTAAATTGACCGGCTCAGTAGCCGACGGGGCTGTTTCAGTCTAGCTTGGTCACGTGACCTGCCTGCTGCGCCAGGCCATTGTGTTGATTAATGATCCTACAGTGCCTCCTACTGGCGATTTTCAGTATGACACGTTACTCACGTCTGTTGTAATTTGTGTTATTCTATTACTAATGCCATTGTAGTTTAATTATTATTAATGCTACTGCAAAGTAAGTTAATTAATACTGTTTATTATTGTTGTCCTCTGCAGACATCACAAACCACACACACACGTCTACAAATGTACCACAGTGTCCTGTTCAGTTGGATAGAGGTCAATAAAATCATCTAAAGGAGAGAAGTTGCTGCGTCTTCTCTGACCGGAGGATTAGGCCAGGATATACACAGCCAGCGTATCATCACCGAAGCTGTTCCGTTAAAAGTGGTCCTTCGAGCCGGATTGTGTGTATAACTGCGCCATGGCAACTTCTGGCAACCATGCAGATGAACAACCTCCAGCTGCGTCCCGCCCAAGCCGGTCTCACCAACTCCCTAAGCACCTACATGACTTTGTTATTGAAGACCTTGGCTATCTGGGCTATCTGAACAGCCGAGATACAACACATCAAGTGATAGAAGCGCACCAGGAAGAGCTTCCAGACTATAATGTGCTCACTGGGTCAGAAGATTTGAAGTTGGAAGGGATGGAAGCCCGCATGAAAGACTTAACTAAGCAGATGAAACAGCTACAGTCAGCCATGGACAGTGTTAAAGGTAAAGCTCACCCTCAGCAGCATCCATTCAACTTATCATATCCTCTCCGGAGCTCGAGCCTTCCTCATATTCATCACAGTGGAGTGACAGGGCCCAGAGTATCCCCCCTTATGGATAATCGGATGAGTTGGAAATCAGCTGACGGAGGATATTGTCATCTCTTGGACAACAGTGAGCCTCGCCCACCTACAGCACAGCCCATACAGCACGGAGAACTCAGCTCAACGACTCAGGCCAGAGCTCTACAGCCATCCGTCCAGGTAGCAGCACAACCGCTGGACCTCAGTGAGTCTACTCATCATTCAGCTACCCTAGCTGGACTAGCGCCAGAGTTTCTACAGCTGCCTGCAGTTCAGTCTGCTCACCACACTCCGCTTGCCCAGCGATTGTATTCACCTTCTCCGCCCATCCAGCATGCAGGTCAGCACGTCCAGCCGGGGCATCAACCAGCTCAACAGGCACCACCGACAGCGTTTCTGCCAGATCATCCTGCAGCCCTGCTGACACATTCACCTGCCCTGTATACACCTCAGCCAGCCCAACCTGCACCTCCACAGTCTCAAGTTATGCCACAGCTCTTCCCCACAACTGCACAGCAGCAGAGTTATCCTCAATCTGTCCAGCATCCGACCACTCCTCAACTTGGACCACCGCTGGGATATCAACCTGCTTCATTCAACCAACAAGGGACAAGGCCAAACTCTCGTGCTATCCCTCCTTATCAGCCACCTACTGATCCAGGAGCAGTCTACTCACTCCCACAGACTGGATATCCCCCTGTAGCCCAACCACAGCTATACCAGTCTGGATCTCAGTCAGCTGCACACTACTCACAGCTTACACCCATGGTTGCTCCACCTACAGCACCAGGATACATCTCTCCCTACAACAATCCTGCAACTCTCACTATGACAGAAATGGCGATTGCTGCTTCATACGGTATTCCTAAGCCCAAGCTGCCTCTCTTCAGTTCCGGACGGGAGAGTGACTTCATCATGCTGAAAAGGGGACTGGATAGTTTACTTGGTCCACACAGACACTTAACTGAAGATTATAAATACCAAGTATTACTTGATCATCTCAAACTGCCTAGTGCCTACCAAATGGCAAAGAGATACATACATGACTCTACACCATACACCAGTGCAATGGACGCTCTGCAGCAACGATATGGACAGCCAAGACAGCTGGTTCAGGGGGAATTGAAGACTATATTGAACTCTCCTCCCGTGAAACCTGGCGACGCAAAGGCTTTCGAAGATTTCTCCTCATCTGTAAACACACTAGTGGGGATGTTAAGTCGCATGGACGGTCCCGCTCAGTCTGAGCTGCGGTGCGGCTCCCACGTCGACACCCTCCTTGGTAAGCTGCCTGGCAACTACAGGGATAGCTTCGCCGAATTCTGTATTAAAAGAGGCATCATCCGCAGTGGGAGCGACCAGACATACACCTTACCTGACCTCGCTGAATGGCTGGATATGAAGGTTCAGGTGCTCCAGGTGTCCCGACGTGCAGCAGAATCCAACCCAGCTGAGTCCAGTCGCATCACACAGAGAGAGAGTAAAGCAGGTAAATCACAGTGGGTCAAACCAGCCTCTGTTTACTTCAGCAGCGACTCCACAACAGGCAAGCATCAGCAGACCTCTCCACAGCGACAACGGACCTACCTCCAGCCAGGCTCAAGGAAAGATCAGCCCACGGGTAAAAGGAGGGAGCGCTTTAAACCCTATTGTCCATATTGCACAACCACCCAGGATCATTACCTCAACGGCTGCCCTGAGTTCGAAAGAATTACTACTGAGGAGAAAGCCGCCTGGATTAAAGACAAAGGAAAATGTTGGAGATGTGGGCGTGGCCACTCACCAGATAGCTGCACCCTAAAGAAACTCTGCTCCACATGCAACAAACAACACCTGCTGATACTCCATGAAGTCGTGGCCCAAGACCCACAGCTAAACATTCTCACTGTCAGCGCCCCAACTAATGCAGTTTATCTGGATCATGCCAGCCACTCAGGACGCGTCATGTTGAAAGTGGTACCAGTGCTGCTCCGTCATGGCAAGAGAACACTAAACACACATGCAGTGTTAGATGACGGCTCTGAGCGTACTGTGATTCTGTCTGCTGCGGTCAAGCGCCTTGGGTTGTGTGGAGAAGTGGAGTCACTTAAACTGAAGACCATCAGACAGGATGTGTTAAAGCTCCAGGGAATGGCAGTGTCATTTGAGGTGTCAGCTAACACACAGCCACGTACCTATCACTCCATCAACCAAGCATTCACCGCGACTGAACTCCAACTGGCTGAGCAGTCATGTCCAGGAGACAAACTGGCAAGAAAATACAACCACCTGAAAGGAGTCCCCCTGCACACATTCACCAAAGTTCAGCCAATGCTACTGATTGGATCTGACCACCCTCATCTAATAACTCCAATCCACCCAGTACGTGCAGGATCTCTTGGAGCACCAGTAGCAGTCTGCACCCGACTCGGCTGGGCAGTGCAGGGACCCACTAACTTTCTTCAACATCCAAACGGTGAGAGCTCTTTCCTTCACCTGTCAGTTGATACACCTTGCTCCGACCTACAAAGGGATGTTCAACGCCTGTGGCAGCTTGACATTTTGCCATATAAAAGCGAAAGAGAGGTGACGCGATCCAAGCAAGACCAAGCAGCCCTCACCATGCTGGATGAGAAGAGCACCACTGTGATAGTGGATGGTGTCTCAAGATACGCAACGCCCCTCCTTCGAAAGAGGAATGTAGCTCTGCCCTGCGCATCACCTGCTGCCGTGATGCCCCTCCTCCGCTCTACAGAACGCCGTCTGTTGACCAATCCGGAGCTTGCTAAAGTCTACAACCAAGAAATACACAAGCTAGTGGAGGCGGGATATGCTGAGAGGATCACCAGTGAGGAGGCCAGTCATTCTACTGAATCCTGGTACATTCCGCACCACTTAGTGCATCATAACGGAAAGGCGAGGGTGGTATTTAACTGCTCCTTCCGCTACCAAGAGAGTGCTCTGAACGATGACCTGCTACCAGGACCCTCTCTTGGGCCGTCGCTGCTGGGGGTTCTGCTCAGGTTTCGAGAACATGTGGTCGCTATCAGTGGAGACATAAGGGCTATGTTTCATCAAATCAGACTCCTTCCTGAGGACCGCCCACTTGTCCGCTTCCTCTGGCGCGACATGGACAGAGACAGACCACCTGACATCTATGAATGGCGTGTCTTGCCATTTGGCACAGTTTGCAGTCCGTGTTGCGCCATATACGCTGTGCAGCGTCACGTTCGAGATCACCACAGTGGCAATGAGGACCTGCTGGAGACGGTAATCACCTCGTTCTATGTGGATAACTGTCTGACATCACTCCGCTCACCACAGCAGGCAAAGGATCTTCTCGACCGCCTGAGAACCCTCCTCGCTAAAGGTGGATTTGAGATCAGGCAGTGGGCATCCAACAGGACAGAGGTAATCTCTCACCTCCCGACTGAGGCACGATCAACGACATCCGAGCTGTGGCTAACTGCTGAAGGAGCTGACCCGAGGGAGTCCACTCTCGGCCTGGTTTGGCATTGCATGACAGACACACTGGGTTATAAATGTAAGCCTGTATCATCCAAACAGCCCACCATGAGGAACGTGTACAGGGTGCTTGCCTCACAATACGACCCGCTCGGATACATAATTCCCTTCACTACCCGGGCCAAAGTCCTGGTCCAGGCTTTGTGGACTACAGAGAGACAGTGGGACGAGCCTATTGCAGACGAGCTACTTCCGGTGTGGCAGGCATGGGAAGGTGAGCTCCCTCAGTTGCATAACATAGTTCTTCCCCGTTGTTATGTTCCAGAAGCCGCTGACAACGACTCATCAGTGAGGCAGATTCACATTTTTTGTGATGCCTCGGAGAAGGCGTACGGATCAGTCGCCTACCTGCGAGTGGAGGATCCAGAGGGACGCATCACCGTGTCGTTCATTATGGCCAGGTCGCGGGTTGCACCCAAGCGGCAACAGACGATGCCCAGACTGGAATTATGCGCCGCACTCACAGGAGCCCAGCTGACCAAGGTTCTACAGACCGAACTGACTTTGTCCATCCAATCCGTGGTGCTGTGGTCTGACTCAACAACCGTACTGAGCTGGATACAGTCGGAGTCCAACCAGTACAAAGTATTCGTCGGTACAAGAGTTACTGAAATACTGGACCTCACCAAGCCCGGATCATGGAGATACGTTAACACTGACTTGAATCCGGCTGATGATATCACCCGCGGGAAGACTCTCCTCGAATTGTCCCAGCCAAACCGCTGGAGTCAGGGGCCTTCGTTTCTGTTCCAGTCTTCAGATCACTGGCCAGTGAACCCCTCAGTGCACACAGAGGAATCTGATGAGTTGAGAGCCCCAACCTTCTGTGGTCACATCTCTACTACCAGCAGCGATGAGCCTGATCCTGCTAAATACAATACATGGACTGAACTACTGCAGGCTACATATCAGTCCCTTCACGGGGCGGCTGCCCCAGCTATGTCTGCCGCCGACCGCATCGAGATGGAGACTACTCTGCTGAGAAGGATACAATCCGATAGCTTCCCTGAAGAACTAAAGGCACTTGAACAGGGCAAACCAGTCCGTTCAGGCAGCCGTTTAAGTGCTCTCAGTCCCGAATACGATCAAGTATTAGGCCTCATTCGAGTTGGTGGTCGCCTACGCAAAGCAGAGAACCTGATTGAAGACAGCCTTCACCCTGTTGTCATCAGCCCTGATCATCTGATCACACAGCTCTTAGTGAAGGATTACGACCACCGTCTGCACCACGCTGGCCCTGAGAGAATCTTCGCAGAGATCCGAAGAAACTACTGGATCCTACGTGGTCGACAGGTAATTAAAAAACACCAGAAACACTGTGCAGAATGCTGTTTGTGGCGGAGCACCCCCGTGGCACCAAGGATGGCCGACCTGCCTGCTGCGCGGCTCCGGATCAACAAACCCCCATTCTGGTCCACCGGGCCACCGGGGTCGACTGCTTCGGGCCCTATACAGTGAAGATCGGAAGAAGACATGAGAAACGGTGGGGCATAATATTTAAATGTCTTACCTCAAGATGTGTCCACCTTGATCTGTTGCCACACATGGACACAGACTCGTTCTTACTGGCCCTGCGTCGATTTATCTCAAGACGAGGCAAGCCATACGAGATCTTATGCGACAGAGGCACCAACTTCCGAGGGGGAGAGCGAGAGCTCAAAGAATCACTGGAAGATCTCGAACCTTCATTGAAGCAACAGTTGGCCGACCAAAGCATCACATTCAAATTCAATCCTCCTCTTTCACCCCATTTCGGTGGCGCGTGGGAGAGGGAGGTAAGGTCAGTGAAAGCCTCACTCCAAGTCGTGCTGCGGGATCAAGTCGTATCAGAGGAGGTGTTGTTGACTGTCCTCGTGGAGGTAGAGGGTATACTTAACTCAAAGCCCCTGGGATACTCCTCTTCTGATCTGGCTGACCCCGATCCTGTAACGCCGAACTTGCTGCTGATGGGGCGGCACGACGCATCGCTTCCTCAAGCCGCATATGGTTCCAGTGATCTTCTAGGCCGCCGCCGTTGGAGGCATAGCCAGGTCTTGGCAGACCGGTTCTGGAGCCAATTCACCCGCCAATACCTACCCGACCTTCAGCGCCGCCAGAAGTGGAGGACCCCTACTGCTGGCCTCGCTGCTGACCAAGTGGTTATGGTAGTGGACCCCCAGCTTCCTAGGGCGCTCTGGCCCATAGGAAAGGTCACCAAAGTTCATCCCGGCGATGATGGGACTGTTCGTTCAGCGGACGTCAATATTAAAGGGACAGTCTACACTCGTCCGGTTACCAAGCTGGTACCGCTCCCCAAGATGCCCGAGGACACCAGTCACTCTTAACAACAGCAGGGACTTGTGCTTCTTCTACACATTCATGAATGAATGTGGGGGCGGCTGTTGTGAATTCCCTGCTGTGAGGAGTACACGTCACAGCAAGCTGCTTCACGCAGAGACTGATGGACTGTTTGCGCATGCGCAGTGTGTTCAATAAACTTCGGTGCAGTTACCTGGTTGAGTTACCTTCTGCAGATCACCAGTGCTTTCCTTCATCCCTTTGTACTGTACAACAGTGTGCGTCGGTGATGATGTAAGTTACGTGATGAATGAATGAATGTTTATTTCATGTGTGACGAGAGCTAATAATAGTAGCAGGGTAATATGTTCGTTTGCTCGTTAGCTTAGCATTTAGCATGTCTTACCGAGCCCAATAGAATATGGACGGCCCGTCCGACATGTAACTCAGTTAATTATCATACATTTATTTCTTCTGTGAATGTTTATTTAGCGGTGTAGCTGCCGTTCATTGAAGCTGCTATAACAGTGAGGCTAGTGTGCTAAATTGACCGGCTCAGTAGCCGACGGGGCTGTTTCAGTCTAGCTTGGTCACGTGACCTGCCTGCTGCGCCAGGCCATTGTGTTGATTAATGATCCTACAGTGCCTCCTACTGGCGATTTTCAGTATGACACGTTACTCACGTCTGTTGTAATTTGTGTTATTCTATTACTAATGCCATTGTAGTTTAATTATTATTAATGCTACTGCAAAGTAAGTTAATTAATACTGTTTATTATTGTTGTCCTCTGCAGACATCACAAACCACACACACACGTCTACAAATGTACCACAGTGTCCTGTTCAGTTGGATAGAGGTCAATAAAATCATCTAAAGGAGAGAAGTTGCTGCGTCTTCTCTGACCGGAGGATTAGGCCAGGATATACACAGCCAGCGTATCATCACCGAAGCTGTTCCGTTACAATATTCCTTGATAGCAGTTAACAAATAAAACACGTAGCTATGAACTCAAGGACTAAAATTGATCAATCAATAAATCTTTATTCATTAGTGTCAAATCACAACAGAAATTATGTCATGACTAGAGGTGGGCGCTACCTCAATTGGGTGAAGGGGAGGGGGGGGGGGGGGGGGGGGATAAGGACAAACAGGGACAATAATAACAAAATATCCTGACAAATAATCTAAATAGAAACATATTACAGACAGTAGCAGCATTAGAGCTGGAACTCATTTGTATTAAAGGTGACTCAGTCATTATGAAACCATAGAGAATTGAAAAAAAAAGTCTAAGAATTACAGGTCTGAATATATGCATTCTCTTATGTGTATGTGCACAAGTAGGCTATGTATTGCCCTACTTCCTCGTCCGCAGCCAGCCAGCTCCACTCTCACCAAATTTGTGACCTGCAAGAAACAGCAAACAGAACTTGTACTCAGCATCTGTGTACTGACAAGTATATGTAGCCAAGTATACTTTTTGTGCAAACTGCAAAACCTTGCAAAAGCATCAGTCACATGCTCAAAACCAAGTAGCCTATTCGTATCAATGAAAGTGTGTGTATCATAAAAAAAAAAAAAGTCCTGTCACCATCATTTATGAACAAGATAGTCAAATGGCTTTGTCGTGTTTTCATTAGGACACTTTAGTATTTTCCAATGCAAAAAAGTCAGATCTTTGTGACCTGAACATGCTCAAGACAGCACAGCCATTAGAGAAGTACAGTAAAAGTAACACATTTACACACAAATTATACCTATTACTCAGTAAACTATAAATGAATTGAAAGATTACAATAAACTTAATGGTAAATATTGTTAAACTATTATTTCCTATAGCCTAGGTTTACTTGTATTTTGTGCTAAAATTCAAGTATCTCAGCTTCCACGTGAATGTTTACTGTTGCTACGGCAACAAGAGACTGCTGACGTTAGCAGCTGTTAGCTAGCTTAGCTAAATCATCTGAACAATAATAACCCATAATATCACAATTCGGCATATTTAAACAAAACCAACCACAACTACCAACAGTCACAGCCCTTCCACTCTGGGCTAATATGTTATCACATGTTAAAGCAGAAGTGAGTGATCCGGTCGTTTTCGCTAATGCTGCGTTCCAGGCAGGCTTTTGAAATCGTAAATTACAGCTTCAAGTCACAACTTACGACTTTGTAGCGTTCCAGGCAACCCACTCGTGTTTTTCCGACCTGTTTTACCGGTGAAAGTCACTATAACGGCCACTCGTAACTTCCGACCCGTGAACTCGTACCAGATCGAACTGGTACCACTTCACGGTCGGAAAAATACGAGTTTCCTTGAACGCACCATAACAGTCCTCGTCCCTACGTCACCACATTCACGGCGTTCCTTGGCTGCACACACAGCCCTGCATGCCGTTCTCTCTCCTCATTGGATAAAAACTGTAGGATACGATAAATGTTTTCTCCTAGGCTCAGAGCAGAGCAGAGGGACTGACAGACCCGTGTTTCAGACCAAACACTCTATGTAAGTGATTGCTGTCGGAAGATATAACTATTTAAGACTTAGCCTATATTAACACAAATATATCACTCACTTCTGCTTTAATTTATGAGGAGCTACGTTAGCTGCAGCTGCAGCTGCATTCACCAGCAGCCTATGCAGTTATCACATTCAATGTAAAAACGTTTTTTACTTTGTTTTGGACATGTCTCAGAAGTGTAGCCAGCCCCAGGCTAATGTTACTTACCATGTCTGCCTCCACTCGCTCATCATCGTCGGGTCCTCCTCGCTCGTCTCCCGGCGCAGCAGCACCTGTGGCTGCTGTGGGGTGGGGGGGTGGCGGTGGTGATCCCCAGCACTAAAGATCCGTCAATTTAGCAGCCTCCACCTCCAGAGACTCCGGCTTTTTAATCGCTGTTTCTCAGCGCCACCCGGGCGTTTCTTACACTAAATACATTTTCAAGTTAGGGAACAGCTTTGAAGACGTTCACTACTCTTTAACTGGCTCAGCAGCAGCAGCAGCAGCCCGTCCACCGGCCCATTGAGGTCCCGCCCCACCCTGGTTCGTGTGGTGATTGACAGCACTGTCAGGGCTCTCTGAGCCTGTCAGCCCATGATTGATTGACAATGACAAACAATAGACCAATAATATGTGTCGATGCTGGCACACACGGCCACAGCCCTCTGTAGCCTGGCCCAATTGGAAAGAATTTAGAAAAAAAAAAAAAAAAACACAGCGGACCGGCCAGGCCGGCCCACATTGGGTCAACGGCCCACCAGGCAATTGCCCAGTATGCCCGATGGCCAGTCCAGCCCTGACTACGACTGCTCTCACCTTCTTCTCTCTGGACTCATCTCAACTGTTTTCTCTCTTCAGCTTCTTGAGAAAAATCCTCACACACAAATCCTGACATGTATGAACCTATGAGAAGCTGAAGCTTCAAACAACTACAACAGCTCCAGTCAGTGAACTCACCTCAGAGTCTCCAGTCTACAGTTTGGACTCTCCAGTCCAGCACACAGAAGCTTCACTGATGAATCATCCAGGGGGTTCAAAGTCAGGTCCAGGAGTCTCAGGTGGGAGGGGCTGGACTTCAGAGCTGAGGCAACGACTTCACAGTGAATCTCTGAGAGTTCACAAGCAACAAGTCTGTGATTAGAGAAGAAACAAAATGTGTGAGAGTAAAATCAGACAATTTGTACTAAACACACACAACATGTCATCATGTGATCAACATGTGCTCTTCACTCTGGTTCAGTTCATCTTCTCTCACTATGCAGGATTTATAGCTTGACCATGCTACATTATTACCTTAAATAAACAGTGCCAATGTGTGTTTAAGGTTTTTAAGTTTATAATTTTAAATATTTATTCAAAATGTATTTAAAACTTTTTTTTTTTAAGTTTTATGATCCAGCAGCAGAAACTATACAGGATGTTTAGCTTAACTTTTCTACATTTTCACCTTGAATAAACAGATTTGGAGTAATTGTCATGGTTTAACTTATTAAGAGTGAGAATGGAGGCTCTCGGCTTCCGTGTGTGCCGCTTATTGCGTCTCTGGGATGAAATCCAACCTGGGAAGATCAGAGCCTCCGCCCCGCTGCGCTGTCCCAGCTCTCGTCACAAACGCACTCCATTACTTTTTTTTTTGACGCGCCCCATAAGTGATCTCTTGTTTATGACAGATTAAACTATACAAATATGTCGTAACATCGTATAACGTTATCCGCCGCTCTACAGATTGCTTCCTTGCCGGCTTTGTAAACATATGCACATGTAGCCTACGGGCCGGGGGAAGAGGAGGAGGAGGAAGAGGAGGAGGAGGAGGAGGAGGAGGGTTGTTGTTGTGCGGCCGCTTTGAGGAGACGAGCGAGTGTTTTAAATTATTATTTCCCGTTCATTCGTCCTGAGCGGTGGCCGCTGCTCTCTCTTCACTGGCGCTGATTTTTAAACGCTGCCATCAACACACGAGTGGACTCGTCCACAGCATTAACTGAGAGAGGAGTGCAGTGCAGGCGCGGGGGCGGAAGCGCGCATGTGTGTTTTTCAGAATAAAACACCAATAGACAAAAAAATAATCGTTTTTCTTCGATTACAGTGTTTTTATGATAGTGAGAAGCCAAAATCGTAATCACGATCAAAATTCGATTAATCGTCCAGCCCTACATGAAACAATAATCCTCATCAGGGCTGGGCTGGAAAAACCCATTCAGATTCAGATCCACCTCCTCTTGAATCATCCAACATCCATTCATCAAAGCCCAGATGGATGTGTAATCCAGGCTCCTGTGGCCGACACAGGTAGATGTGGTCAGGTGAGCTCAGGTGTAGAGCTGCAGGTGTCACCTGAACAACGCTCACACACACTGATTTTCTCCAAACATGAAATGAAGTCAAAGAAAATCAAGGTGAAATGTAGAAACATCTTTAGTCAGAAGATCTGACCACTAAAGTGTGTGTCCTGCACAGATCTAATCCACACTAAGGACTCACTCCAGGTTGTCATGGTGACGTTTAAGGTGGACTGATTGATTTCCATGGGTCACTGAGCAGCACACAAGAAAACATTCCACCTTAAAAGTGTGTGAAAGCTGGCGGCTGCACAGTGACTGAGATGGTTGATGAGTAAAAAGAGAGAGAAGCTGCTTTGATCGTCCTTCACTCTTCTGACAGTTTGTGTGTCTGTGCTGATGATGGACACACAAACATGACACAGTCAGTCTGTTACACTGGAGCTGCAGCTGCTTCGGCTTCACAACCAGCCACAACTGAACCAGCAGGTGAAGCACAGGTGTGTTAGCGTACAAGGCCGTAGCTACCATTGAGGACACCGAGGTCATGACCTCGGTATTTTTTTCGGCCTAATGAATGAAAAAAAAAAAAAAAAAGTGCAAAGTATTATAGGGAGGACAGATGGAAGGTGAGTGACTCCTCTCTTGTCCAAACAATTCCGGTAGGCCTATAATGCTCTTGTTTATTGACGCCCTCACGTACGCTAGTGTTTGTTTACTGGTCGCGGAAAAAAGGCGATTCATTCGGAAAAAGCGAGAGATACAGCGCGTCGCGGAGCCTGCGTGCATGGAGGAGAAGGCTACTGAGTGAGTTGGCTCTAGATAAACTGCTCTTTCCAACCAGTTGTTACACTGTAAAAGTTTCGTACATACGTGCACTTGAAGCGCTGTATTATTTCGGGACGGGTCCTCATGTATGCGGAGCAAACAGCTGTTTAATAGCGTCAATCCAGCGCCGTTTACTGTCTGTGTCCTACTCCTGCACTATGCACTAGTTGAGCTAAGTGGGGGAGAGCAGAGACCTCTTTCCTGCAGATACTATACTGAGGGGGCATCTACTGCACTGTCCATTCTTCCATCAACTTTATGTGAAAAGCACAGTGACATGATACATTTTATGTTACCAGACAGGGGCGTCACTAAGTTTTAAGGACAGGGGGGCTTAGCCCCCAGGAGATGCACAAGATGTGAGCATATGTGGTGCACAAGCACAAATATTTCACAAACAAAGACTGTGAAATTTTTTCTAAAAAATTTTGGACAGATTTAACAAAGAGCATACGGTGTAAAGTTTAGGCAAACATTAGTTTTATTTCAGTCTTTTTTATTTATTTAAAGAAAGCTAAGACCTGTGAGATTACTACAGACATGTCTGGAGTAGGCTACAGTAGAAAATGTAAAATTTTCATCTCTGCCTAGTAAGAATACTAACAAAAATCACATTAGAGTAAAATCTACCTTTGAATCATGGGATATCAGGCAAATGAAAAAGTGATGTGTAGGCTAACTGTGTAAAAGTAGATGCTAAAAAAAATGAACCTGAGCAATTTTGCAGCTGTTTTATTATCAGAGATACGTATGTCCAGGTGGAATTTGACCTTTGGAAAACTAATTAGGCTATATTTCACTAATAGCCGGTGTCATAATATTCACTCCATCCAAATACAACTGTTTTTGGCTCATTTTGATTTCACCTAGACCTCTTCATATTTTCCCATTCAAAGAAGACCATACAACCGAAATGAAGTTTGACACCAATATTTTACTCATAAAAAATATGCATAGAAATGTGAAATACTACACAAACCAACAACCAAAATTTAACGTCTATAAATGTAAAGTTAAAGTCCCAAAGTCCTCATTTAAATCCTCTCTTCGTCGTTGTTGTATACAAGGAGCAGTCAGATGTATGTTTGTGGTAACTATAAGGAAAAGCAAACAAACTTCCTGGGCCTGTTTCAAAGTGAGGAACACAGCTGACGCTCCAGAAGGAAGTCACCCAAAGATAGTAGGCTATAGCTATGGTAAAAAAAGAGTGCACACTTCACCCTAGAAACCTGTTCATCTTTATGTTAACAACCAGGACCTTCACATTGCATTTCAGACTCTTTTTTTTTTCGAGCTGGAATTAAACTTTATAATATAATATTTTTGCTACTCTGTGGCTGCTACGAGTGTGAGGAGCTAGTCTCCTGTTTGTAATAGATGGTGTGTTCTCATCAGAATTCAGTGAAGTTGGGTCTTCTCTGGATGATCACTAGTGATGATAATATCATAAAAATGGCATTAATCTAATATGATGTGTGTAGTTTTTATCTGTCAAAGTGCACCAGATTGAAGCCTTTTAATATAAAATTGCCCCAAATTTCTGACGCCACCCCCCTGCGCACCACGACTATGACCTCGGTATTTCAAAAATCCTGGCTACGGCCCTGTTAGCGTACACAAACACACAACACCAGCAGCACACACACAGCAGCCTCTAGACTCCAAGGTAACAAGTGTCCAGTCAGGTAGAAACTGTGTGGAGCTGAATGGAAGCAGATCTATGTGCAGGATGTGAAGAAGCAGCTGTGACTGTTGACACACAGTGGAGCTGCTGCTGCTGCTACATCTGCTATCTGTTGCCATGACGACTCCACTGTTGCTCATGTTCAATAGAAAGTGCATTAATGGAACTGCTTTGGCTCCATTCATCATGTCAACATTCATGGTTTTAATAATGCAACAATTTACAGCATCAGTTCTCTGAGTGTCTCATTCATGTCCAAGTCAAACTGGAGTTGGGACTGAAATCTAAAACACAATCATGATGTTGAATCAGGAATCAAAGTGAATCAGAGATCAGATGGATTCAGGTGATCAGTGATCAATACCCAGCCCTGACCCTCATCACTCTGTCAGACCTGCACATTGTTCATGTCCATCTTTGTTGGACTTTAATCTTCAGCTTGAAGCTCAAACTGAAACATCTGCAAGTTTAAAACTCACAGTGTTAAAACATCTGGAGAAACAACACACCTGACCTGAGACTGTGTGTGTGTGTGTGTGTGTGTGTGTGTGTGTGTGTGTGTGTGTGTGTGTGTGTGTGTGTGTGTGTGTGTGTGTGTGTGTGTGTGTGTGTGTGTGTGTGTGTGTGTGTGTGTGTAGAACTAATTGATGGTGTTATTGATCATGTCTGGACTCACTCAGCCTTCCTGCAGTTCCTCACAGCTGGGATCAGTCTCCGTCGTCCCTGATCTGATGTCTTGTACTTGTTCAGGTGCAACTCATCCAGAACCTGCTCTGACATCTGCAGCATGTAGGCCAGAGCTGAACACTGGATCTCAGAGAGTTTCTTCTCTGATCTGTTCTCTGACTCCAGGAACTGTTGGATCTGCTGATGAACTGACTGGTCCTTCATCTCCGTCAGACAGTGGAAGATGTTGATGCTTCTGTCAGGAGAGATGTCATCACTGTCCTCAGTCCCCATCTCCTTCAGGTTGTTGATGGTTCTCTGGATGGTTTCTGGACTGTTGTCTGTCTGACCCAGCAGACCTCCTAACAGCCTCTGGTTGGACTCCAGAGAGAGGCCATGAAGGAAGCGAACAAACAGGTCCAGGTGACCGTTTCTACTGCGGAGGGATTTCTGCATGGCTCTCCTCAGGAAGTTAACCAGGGTTAAAGCATCATGTTGTTCTCTCAGGAAGTTCTTGAGGACCTTTCTCTTCCTGTTGGTGAAACAGTGGAACATGTAGACTGCAGCCAGAAACTCCTGAACACTCAGATGAACAAAGCAGTAGACTGTTTTCTGGAAGATCACACTCTCTCTTTTGAAGATCTCAGTACAGAGTCCTGAGTTCACCAAGGCCTCTGTGACATCCAGACCACACTGCTCCAGGTCTTCTTGGTAGAACATGATGTTTCCTTCCTGCAGCTGTTCAAACGCCAGCCTCCCCAGCTTCAGAAGAACTTCCCTGTCGGCCTCCGTCAGCTCCTGTGGACTTGTCTCATGTCCTTCACCGTACTTGTTCTTCTTCCTCTTTGTCTGGACCAGCAGGAAGTGTGAGAACAGGTCCGTCGTGGTCTTGGGCAGCTCTCCTCTCTGGTCTGTGGTCAACATGTGCTCCAGAACTGTAGCACTGATCCAGCAGAAGACTGGGACTTGACACATGATGTGGAGGCTCCTGGACGTCTTGATGTGTGAGATGATTCTTCTGGACAGATCTTCATCACTGGACCTCCTCCTGAAGTACTCCTCCATCTGGGCGTCAGTGAAGCCTCGGACCTCTGTTACCCTGTCGACACATGTAGGAGGGATCTGATTGGCTGCTGCAGGTCTGGAGGTGATCCAGACCAGAGCCGAGGGAAGCAGATTCCCCTGGATGAGGTTTGTCAGCAGCACGTTGACTGATGACGTCTGTGTGACATCAGACACAACCTCCCTGTTGTTGAAGTCCAGTGACAGTCGGCTTTCATCCAGGCCGTCAAAGATGAAGAGAAGTTTACAGACAGCCAGCTGCTCTGCTGTGACCTTCTGTAATGTTGGATGGAAAACATGGAGCAGCCTGAGAAGACTCAACCGCTGATCTCTGATCAGGTTCAGCTCCCTGAACGAAAGCAGAACCAGCAGACTGACATCTTGGTTCTCCAAGCCCTCGGCCCAGTCCAGAGTGAACTTCTGCACCGAGAAGGTTTTTCCAACGCCAGCGACGCCGTTGGTCAGAACCACTCTGATGGGTCTCTGTTGGACAGGTGAGACCGTAGAGACGTCCTCTGTCTGTTGGACAGGTGAGAGCGTAGAGACGTCCTCTCTCTGTTGGACAGGTGAGACTGTGGAGACGTCCTCTCTCTGTTGGACAGGTAAGTCTTTAAAGATGTCGTTGCACTTGATTG